>NW_006159775.1:2133040-2162729 GCF_000334495.1 Tupaia belangeri chinensis
GAGTAGACTTAATACTAAAAGATAATGCTCTCCGGGATGTCTGTTGTCCTTCTATTTTAGATATGCTTGGGAGAGGATAGAGCCATGGCGCTAGCTTATGAGATCTCAGAGATCAGGACAGAGATTAATTTCAGATCATTATAATTGTAGAGGGTAGCTTTGTTGTCATGAGAACTGGTTAGAGATGATAATGGCTGTAGGTTTGCAAAGGGTGTTCCAGAGAAATGCAAAGGTGGAGACCATACCGCACTCATAAACATGAGTTAGATAACCTAAGCTTGGTCATTTCCAGTGTTTGACACAGGTAGTCTCCATAAGTTGTAGCAGTTATTAAGGGCGTTTGGCTAAGGAAGATTATAGTCCCTTGAGAAACAATAATTGCTTGTCCAAATAATTTCCAAACAACTTAAACATGTCCTACTTATATGAGTGGTTCTAAACTGCCCTATTCACAACGCACATGCTGGGGTCTTACCCCACTGCTAAAGCTGAATTCAGCATTCCTGTTACCCCTCTTTTGTAAACACAGTTGCAGTCAGATCTTTATGGCAATAAAGAAACTGGGCAGGTCATTTCTCTTCACTTGGTTTTAGTTTTCTCACCAGTAAAATGAAGATATATATTGGTCTAGACCAGTGGTTCTCAAACAGATGTATTTTGTCTTCAGTTCTCCCCCTGCCTCCACCCTCCCCCACGAGAGGATGCTTATAGATGGTTGGTAGGTGTGCCTCTGTTATCTAGTAGATAAAGGCCAGGGATGCTGCTGAACATCCAATTTTTGCACAGGAAAGTTCTTCTTACTGCTCCCTCCTTCCCTAAGACATTATCCCATGGTGTAGACACTGAATGGCCCAAGTCTGTGTGGTTCAAGTTCCCTTTAGTTCTAACTTTATTCTGTAATTTTACCAGGTCTCATTTGGACCTCTGAAGTGGCACAGCATTTGGTTAATTCTCCTAAAACATCCTCCATCTCTGCACACCCTACTGAATGCCTTCCACAACTCCCAGCTCCACTCTTTGACTCTCCTCTACACTACAGTACTGGTGCTGCCACAGGACCCTTTGAGTTCCTTCATTGTGTCGCCTGTTAGCACAGAAAGCTACCATGTCATTTCTTATCCCTCTATGTGCAATTTCAGGGCAAGGGCTGTCTTGTTATTTCTTCATCATCTCTAGCATCTTATCTTCAATGATGACTAATAATCCTCACTTAGTACTTACTTGAATAAATGACTGATAGTGGAACAACTGGCAAACATGAAGCTCAGTGTTTTCTCACCTGGTTCCTACTCAGAGTTGCAGTATACATTTATTCAGATACTCTCACCAGATAATTACTTGCTGACTTAAGCACATTAAAGTGATTTAGGAAGCTACAGTAAAATGGATGTGGAATCATGGCTCTTAGACTAACATTCTGAATCACTCCCAGACTCAAGGATATCATATCAGAGTCTAGGAAAGGACTTTTGGGCACTTTAAATCTGGAGAAAAAAACGATTACTCAGGGACACTTGTACTTCCTTTCTGTTTCAAGGATTTGTTCTCATATACTGAAAACCAGGAAGGGCTTGGGTGTCTGTATATGTTTCCTGTAAGGGCCATAGATTGTTACTTGAAGCCCAGATGATAAAGGGGCTCCTTGTGATAGTTATTCAGATGCAGTGTGACACCTTCATGAATCAAGGGCAAGATCATACAGTTGGGTGGATCCTTCCAATGGGAATTCTCAACATCAAGGGCTGCATCTGCTCTTGTGTTGTAAAGCAACCTCATTTTTTAAAAGTATTTGCCCCCAAGAATCAGGGAAATTAATCTCAATGGAGGTTGCGTATTTATTATTTCTTTCCTCCAAACCACAGCTCAGAGATTTCAGCAAAATGGGTGCTCATCACTGCTGTAGGAATCTAGGTGTTTAGAGAGTGAAAATAGAGCCTCCACTCTGCCTCACTTTTCAGTCACCAACTTTAACACTCCCTATAAGACAGAACATGACAGTAAGAGGATATTCGAGTAAGTGTAAGATAGTAGCAGGGATAAAAATATCATACTTCATCACTTGCGTTAAAGTAAGATAAAGTAGAGAGAACAACAATATTTGGATAAAATAGCTGTCAAAAGGAATGGACACATACATTCGGCAGTCACTGCAGAATTTTTTATACCATAACACCAAAGGTCTGTTGACATTCTGGAATGCTTAAAAATAAATATGGTGACTTGTCTGTCAGCATCAGTTGAGCTAGTATTCAGTCAACTGTTTTTAAGGTGCTAAGAGGGAAGAAGGTGGTTTGTAAGAGATTTCTCAGCTCTGCTTCCTGCACAGATTTGTTTTTCTGAGTAACTGCCTTTGTATTTCTTTCTGTTGCATCTTATGGAAAGGTTAAGGCTGTTTCTTAGCCAGATGACATTTGCATTTTGAAAGGACAAGTCCTAGATATGATATGTTTAATGACTTACATTGCACCTGGTAGCCTTGGCAGAGAAGTTCAATTTTTTAGAACTCATTTGAGTGTCCATATATTTATATATATATATATATATATATACACAAAATGTAAAAATAATGAACTCGTATGCTATTTTTTTATGAAAAAGTATGTTTAATTTAAAAATGGATCAAGAAAGTAGCAGAAAACTTACAGAAATTTTAAGGTTATTTCTTTTGCTTTTTCTTTGAGATTTTTGCTATAGGTCGTGTGCACTTGCTGGAGAAACAGAGAAATAGAAAGTGAGAAATCACTCCCCAGAGGGGATAGCCATGCTGCAATCCCTTCTCCTCCATTCTCCTTTCAGGATCTTGGATACACATACACACTCTCCCAGAGTGAGTTTTAAGTGGTCAGGTCTAGGACTTGAACCACATTCGACTACATGGGAGTCCAGCAATATAATCATGATACCGTCTGCTGGTTCCAAGATTTAAAGGTTATTTCTTAATATAGTCAAGAAACTTTCTTTTTAGTAATGTAAAAAATTTGATAAATTTTGAAGAAAATTAGCATAATTCATAATCTACCTCAGAGGAAATCTTTACAGAGATTTTATACATTTATTTCCATTTATACACATATACATGTACACATATATACACCTCACACAATTTTTAATGAAGTCAAAAATTCATTAGTAAAAAATTGTGTTTCAAGGTTTTAAAAACTTTTTGTGCCTTCATATTATTAGCAATCCATCATGTTCAGCACAAATACTTCCTCTTTTCATGGCTATGAGATGAGTTTTATTCAACTTGCTAATTAAAGGATATGACACATAGGAAGATGTGAGACATCTATGGGACATCTGTGTCCACTGAACGCTTCTTTATTTAATTCATGTACTTTTTTACACACTTCTATTTGTGCAGAACATATTTCATCTATATTTCAGGGCAAACCAATAGGTCATCATTTTATTTTTATAATGACAGACACCTCTATTGTAACAGACCCAAATATTGTGACATATCAGAATAAGAGTCACGTTTCTCAGAATCTCCTTTCAAAGGGAGTGATTATTTCATTTTATCTTTAAGAGAAATAAAATTGCAAAAGCAACTAGAGTCTCATTACTTACACAATCACTAAAGTATCTCATGTTTTCTTACATAAACATCATCTTTGATGAATTTTTAGTCTGGGACTCAAACTGCAGTTGGCCACGTGGAAGTCCAGTGCCTTAGTCACCATGACACCTGCTGGCCCCAGCCCAATTAATTTCTAATATGATAAAATGTTAATTAGTTACGTGCAAGGATGGCATAGATTCAGTTGAATTCTCCCTGGTGATTTGTGGTCATTGACATCTTGCTCATATTTTATGTTCATTCATTTGTTAGAGGAATCCATGGCACTGAAGTTGACATTTTCACGACAAAGCGTGATCTGGTATCTGTGTCTGACTGATTTTGCCATGATGTAAAGGTTAAAACAATTCGAAAAGGAAAAGAGAAGGAAAAAAGCCCACTCGTGAAATAATATAGAAAAACAAAGCAAAATTAAAAAACAAAGATTTTATAGGACCTTCATCAGTTACATCAGTAACATTAAAAGGGATGGATAGAAAGATGTATGCCGAGTACCCTATTCTCCACAAATATCTTGAGTTAAATGTGTACTAAGCACATGAAATTCCATTTAAAAGTATTATTATTGTCTAATATGCACAAAAATTCAAGCATAGACCTTATGCTTATAAAATAACATGTACATAAATGCAGCATATATTTGGACACAATTTCAGACAACATTTTGGAATAGAAACCAGATTAATATTTTTATAGCTATTGCTTGCAATGTGTATCTTGCTTCCCTAGGGGAGTAAAAAAATCAATGTGCAAAATATGGGTGGGTATTTTTTTTAGACAAAGAAATACTTTGGGTTAGCTCTTCAGTGCAGTGGTAATGTGCTGTCAAGGGAAGCAGAAGCCCACATGGCAACCAGAGTTCCAAACCCTGGCCCTGTCAGCCTGAAGTACACCAGGCACACATAAGAGTGACCAGGATCCAGTGGGATAGAGGATGGGAGGAAGGGACTGTGGTGGGACCACTCTTGTGGAAGGTGCCCTTCTTTCTCTCTCTCTCATTCTCATGTGCGTGCCTGCCAGCTCTACTGTAAATAAAGGAAAACATTTTTTAAAAAGAAGTACGTTTTTGGAAATGATGAAGAGAGAGAAACAGGATATCAATAAACTGCCGTGCTACTTTGAGGTTAAAAATATGTGATATCTACATCTGAGGTTCTCATACTTTTTGTTCGAAAGATCCAAAAGAGCTTTCATTTTTCTTTGTTATATCTATTGATACTTTAAAATATTTGTTTACAACTTAATTTGCATAGCAATTATAAAATCATTATGTATATAATAAATAATAAAATAGCAATGTTTTCCAAAACAAAAATCTTAGTGAGAACTATGGCACAGTTTTATATTTTTGGACATCTCTATTTAATAACTGGCTAGATAGAATGTGGTTGAATATTTTTATCTGCTTATTTTTTTTGTTTGTTTTTTTTTTTGTTTTTAATCTGCCATGATACGTTGTTTTAGTTGAAGAATATGAAGAAACTCCAGGTTCAGACAGATATGAAGTTTGATATGGTGACATATTTTCATAATTTTTCAGATTATTATGGATATTTTTCTTCAATACAATACTGAAACTCAAGTGGTTTGTATCTTTTTTTTTTTTTTTGAGAGATTTTTGCTATAGGGCGCGTGCGCTCGCCAGACAGACAGAGACATACAGACAGAAAGCGAGAAATCACCCCCCAGGGGGGATGGTCACACCACAATCCCTTCTCCTCCATTCTCCTCATGGGATCTTGGGCATGCACGCACACGTGCCCGGCATGAGTTTTAAGCCACCGGGTCTGGGATGTGAACTGCGGTCGACTACGTGGGAGTCCAGCGACATAGCCATTACGCTAACTGCTGGTTCCCAAGTGGTTTGTATCTTAAAAGTGAGTTCCATATGGAATCTGAAGCCATATCAATGAACCTTATATAATTTATTACATTATAATCTATTCTCTGTCTCATACTTTGTACAACATTTTTAATACCTATATATGATTTTTTAACACCATGAGTTGGTCTTTTAGACATATTAGTTCACTGAGAACTATGAATCTTCCAAATGTTTACATATTTCATTTTCTTTAACAAAAATATCATTTTTATTAATATCACCATAGATTTCATCAGAAAAGTATTTTAGGTATTGGGAAGTTGTCAAGTTCATAGTAGCAGATGCAAGCTTTCTAAAATTCTAATTTCCACTTGAAATTTTGAATTTTATTATTGTAAGAAATTTGTCAGTTGTTTTTTCTAGTGACAGGTTCACTTCATTTTTAAGATGATATTTGCCAATACACACATATGAATAAGAATAGTTTGTCTACCAGTTGTTATTTCAAGTAAGCATGTTGCTTTATGAGAAAAGTGACTAGTTTCAGCTTGTATCCCAAATAATTATACTCAGAGACAACTACTGTGTTTCACTCTTTCAAAAGTGCCTTACATATCCTTGCCATTTCCTCACATCAAATATTAAAAGCTGTGTGTTAAAGTTTTGAGACTTAATACACTTTTCTTTTGTTGCTTGCTTTCTGTTTAACTGGAAGTGCATGGGAGTGAAGAATGTAATGACTACCAATAGCATTTGGTGCATGACTTTGATTTGCAATAAGATCCCAGAAGTTTTGCTCATCATTATTTTTCCACAGTGCAAATGCCTGTACAGTAATAAAGGCTAAAAATATGTTACAAGTATTATTAAAATTGCTTTGACCTCAAGAACCCCTTGAAAGAATCTTGGAGACTTCACTTTGAGTTACCATTGCCCTGGAAGGAAGGGAATATATTAAGGTGGTTGAATGAAAACTCTGAGGTTCAGGACCAGCAGGTGATGTGGTGGTTAAGGTGCTGGACACTCTCACATGACCAACCACAGTTCGAGTCCTGGACCTAGTGACTTGCTTTATCACTTTCCTTCTCTCTCTCTCTGTCTCTCTCTCTCACCAAATTGAAATAAATGAATAAATAAAAAATAAATAATTCTTAAACAAAGAAAGAAAACTCTGAGGTTGGACAGAGCCACAGGTAAACCTCAACTTATTACTGATTTAGTGATTTAACCACTTCAAGGCCTATTTTCTATACTTCTAATGTAGGGATAATAATGAGTCTTATGACCGGGAGATGCTGTAACTGTTATGTTGCTGGACTCTCACATACTCAGCTGCAATTTGAGTCCCCAACCTGGCAGCTTAAAAACTCACACCAGGTGCATGTGTGTGCATGCCCCAAATCCCAAGAAAATGGAGGAGAAGGGATTACAGCATGGCCATTCCCCCTGGGAGGGGGTGATTTCTCACTTTCTGTTTCTCTGGTGAGAGCACATATTCTATAGCAAAAATCTCTCTAAAAATAAATACATTTTAAAAAATAGATCTTTCACTTCATACAGTTGTTCCTGAAGATTAAAGGAGATCACAGCACACTGAGACACAATAACCTCAAAAGATGTTGGTTATGGCTACGGCTATGAATATTTGTATTATCACTTTTCTTTAAAACAAGAAACAATGATGTGAGTAAATAAGAATATCAGCTGTGTCTCTTTAAATTTATCACAATAAAATCTAAATTTTATTTCTACATTTCTTTTCCTGTGAGTTCAAGCTACATGTAGATAGGTTGTTTTTCCTACTATGTGGACTATAAGGATTGGTATTTTGCTCCCTTGTGTTGATTTTGAAAATCATTGTGTAGGGATTAATAAGAGACATTTCTCGTTAAGTAGAGCTAGTGCGGATAGATCAGAGGTGATGTTTGACTGGGTCCCACAATTTTCCAATTTCTCATCTGCTGTCTGCCACACCATGTGCAAGAAGTAGAAATTACCCAAGGGTTACAATGGGACTAGAAAGCTGGATTACATGGGGTGTACAGACTCCTTTTGCCTAATACCTTGAATAAATGCTTAAGAAATGTCTTTCCTGAAACATTGTCTTCTTCTTCTTCTTTAATTTGCTATAAAATGCACTCACCAGAAGGAGAGTGGAAAAATGAGGAAGCATTCCCCATGGAGAATGGTACATACATGTACATGCCCAGTGTGTTTTTCAAACTGCTGGGTCTGGAACTCAAACCTTGTAGTTGGCCATGTGGGATTCAACTGCCTTAACCACCATACCACCAGTTGGCTCTATCATTTCCTTTAATTTTTTTTTCTTTATTTGTGATAGAGTGCATGCACATGGACATGAGAATGAGAGACAGAGACAGAAGCACCCAACACAGGGGATGATCACACCATGATCCCCTTCCTCCAATCCTCCAGTTTTTTGGATCTTGAGTACTCATGAACATGCCAGCATGTTTCATGCTAATTGGGGCCAGGGACTTGAACTGACGCCTAGTGGAACCCAGCCACTCTTGAGCAGCGTATCACCACTGTGCCATGGAGCTGGCCCTGAAACTTTTCCTTTTGCTCTAGGCTAATGCTCCAGATTCTACAACTTTGTGGGGGAAATTGAATTCAAGGAAATAAACTAAGGAAGCAAAGGGAAAAAGAGTACTTGCCTCAATAAATGTGTGCATTTGTGAATGTAATGTAAATATGTGGGTGTTGTGTGCCCATATCATAAGCAGAGACTGAGTGCTAGAAAACGAAACTCATAGGGACATGCCACTGATGCCCATGGGAGAACAGGTGAGTGTATCAAGGAGACCCAAACACATTGTGCCTGCATATTTTACTCTTGAGAATGTTTCGAATACCTTAAAAACTTCTTTCTTTCATTGTCATTGAAATAATCAGAGATTTGTTTCTTCCAGTTTTCTTTTAGCCTCTTTGGATATCAACCTACCTATAAAAAAATTCAGCTCTTAATAAAGAAAGCAATGCAAGTTTCAGCATAAGTAGCCTATGATATTTATA
Organism: Tupaia belangeri chinensis; assembly: GCF_000334495.1. Taxonomy (NCBI): domain Eukaryota; kingdom Metazoa; phylum Chordata; class Mammalia; order Scandentia; family Tupaiidae; genus Tupaia; species Tupaia belangeri. The sequence goes on from NW_006159775.1 coordinate 2,141,485, forward strand.
TAGTCTCAGTGATGGAAAACAATAGAGCAGTAGTGATGGTGATGGAATTGAAATAAAGAGCATGTGATCTGTTTAAATAGAGAAGACCACGCTATGCCATGGAGAGGCAGGATCCAATACGGACACACATCATCCTGTTTTTAACTTCAAAGTAAAGCATCTAGATTTTTTTTTCCAAGTTTATTCCATGACAGAATGGCAGACAGAGAGATAGACACCCCCAACAAGGTAGCCTCCACCCCTGCAGTGACCTACCCCAGCCCCAGCCACACTGGATCGCAGACATATGTGAGTACTCAGTGCATACAGGGAGATCCTCAGATGCAAACGCGTTACCTTCCTGTGGGTGCAATTGGGTTACCACTGCGCCACCATCTGGCCCTGGAAATCCACATGAAAGCTTCACATTTACAAATGCTGCCTCAGACTGGGAAGGTCAAATAAAACATGTTGGCAGGGTTTACAGCCTGCCATATTTTGGATTTCTTCAAAGAGGTCATTTTATTTTCCCCCATGAACTCATGGATCTTTAAATTCTGTACCTAACTCATTTCTATGACCACTTCTCACTTGGTGCGTAGAGGATGGAACAGGGTATAGAGAGGAACTTTCATCTCCCTCTAGTGGCTAGAATGTGCCTGAACAACTAGCTGAATACTCATTCTGTTTATTGAAACCTTTGATCTGTAAGAAAATCATCTTTCATCTCACTGAAACCAGCAAAGTTGATTTGTATGTGTAACATGTGAACCACAAGTAATTTTTACTGTTAGTACAGGTTAGGTTCTGCAGTAAAAGGTAATGGAGAGATGGAGCAGGGAAAATAGCTTAAGTAGGGACTTAGAAGACATGAGTTCTAGACCTGGCCACCAGAAAAAGAAAAGAATCTAAGAACTGGTACTCTAACCAAAGGCAGTGCATGCTATTGGCTGGATGTATGGATTGAGTTTCACATATAGATTGGTACAATGTCAATGATCAACCTATCCACGGCTCAAGCAATATCTTCTAATTACTGTTAATTTGATCCCTGTTTTATGTATTTAATAATATCTTATTAGAACTTATTAATTGAGAGCGTTGAATATCTATCCTTTGTTTATAAGCATCACTTGCAGAAAGTATTTTTAGAGTGGAGAATGGAATACATATTGTGACCTGGAAAAAGGAAACCGATTTTCAAATAGGACGGTAAAATAGAGCTAATTAAACATTCTGAAAAAGAAAAACAAATAAAGATCTCATGAAGGCTTTATTTCACCTGGATGCTCGTGTTGTTTTAGAACACTGTCCTCAAGTATTATATGCCTGTGACTCAGATGTCAGTTTCCAAGGATAGCTCCCTCTGTACATTCAGTTTTTGCTGTTTTGCCCTCCTTGACACACTCAAATAATTTAATAAACTGAAATACAATTGTTTTTAGAAGTTCAGTACTTCATTATACTTTTGTTTTGAGAACGGTTTTTGAGTTGAGAGTATGTCAGCAAAAGCAACCAAAAGAATGTGGATGTTGTTACAAGGTCAGCTTTTCAGAAGCTGGAGGCAGCCATTATTGGCATTCTGTCAAGCAATCACCATGGGCAGCAGGGCCATTCATGAGCAGTGAGTCAGCGGCTCTGACAACACTAAATACGGTAACTGGTTAACACACAGGATAATAGGCACACTTGTTCCTTCAGAAAGCATTGGAAAGAGAAAATAATTTATTTCTCAGGTTTATTTAGAAGGATCTCTAGATAGAACATTAAAGCTCAAATACTAATTTGTGTGTATTAGAAACTTGATTAAAATATGCATCCATATGGATTTCTTCTGTAAAGGAAACACGTTCAGACTAAGAGCTGAAACAGTCACTTCAAATGCAATATTGTTATGCTGTACTCAGAGGAAGATATGCCTTAGACCTGGGCTGTCCAGTCCAGTTAGCCACAGACTACATATGGCTTGAGCAGTTAAAATGTGGGTAGTTCAAAATGAAATGTGCTCGAAGTATAAAACATACACTAGATTTTAAAGCTATATTGCCAAGAAAAGAAGAAAAATTAACTCATTAATAATTTTTTATACATTTTTTATCTTTATTTTAAACATTTTTAAAAAAGACTTATTTTATTTAACTTTATTTATTTTAATTTGACAAGATAGGGACAGAGCCAGGGAGAGAGAGAGAGAGAGAGAGAGAGAGAGAATAAAAGGCAAGCCACCAAGTCCAGGACTCGAACCATGGTCAGCCATGTGGGAGTGCAGTGCCCTTAACCACTACGCAACCTGCCGGCTCCAATAATTTTTTATATTGATTATGTGCTCAAATAATGCTTTTGATATATTAGGTAAATAAAATAGTCTTTCAATTTTCACCTGTTTGTTTTTACTTTTAAAAAATATGGCTACTAGAAAATTTTAAATTACATATGTGGCTTGCATTATATTTCTATTGGACAGTATTGCTTTAAAAAAAAGTACAGGCAGACTGGTCCTGTCATCTAATGGTTAAGGGAGTCCTATCCCAAATGAGTTCTGGCCCTTGTGGCTTAAAAAAACATTCCAGGCATGTGTATGTGTGTGCTGAAAATCTTGATGGAACAGAGAAATGGAGAAGAGGTTGTGGCATGACCATGCAGCCTAGGAGGTGCTTTTTCGCTCTCTGTTGCACCATTTCTCATTGGTGAGCATGTGTGGCCTTTGACAATTAAAACAATAAAATTACAGGCTTCAAAATTCCATTTAAGATGCTGATTTGTAGATCATAGTTCTCTAAGTCAAAGAACGGTGCAACACAGGCTATAGCTCTGAAAAACATCTTACCCTGAATTGCCAATAGTCTAGGAGGTGCTTTTTCGCTCTCTGTTGCACCATTTCTCATTGGTGAGCATGTGTGGCCTTTGACAATTAAAACAATAAAATTACAGGCTTCAAAATTCCATTTAAGATGCTGATTTGTAGATCATAGTTCTCTAAGTCAAAGAACGGTGCAACACAGGCTATAGCTCTGAAAAACATCTTACCCTGAATTGCCAATAGGCCTCAGCTCTGGGTCTTGGGGTGACAGAGCATTTATCATAGTTCATTTAATTCTTATCATTTTACTAAGAAGGAAAGGGCACTGTTGCAGATGCTGTGAACTGTCTTTTCCCTTGCCACTCATAGAATCAAATAAGTAAGCTATGTAGAACTGAGTGAGGGAAGCTCTCTGGTCTTTTCAGTTCTATTTTAGACTTGGATGCTCTCAAGACTTATTTGGCTGTAGTGGTCAAGACTGTAATCATAACACACTGGGCTGAAACTTTGACTTAATAAGGATTTTGATCAAAGCAAAATCTGGACACTACTCTGGCTATTTAAGTCAACCAGTGGAAAAATCACAGTTTCCAGATTTGCCTGAAAACTTTATGTGCTTTAAATTCAATTTGTCACCATTGCTAAGTTGCCCCCCTTCATCCTGGCTAGTGTGGAGAAGTTCCTAGCAGCCATTCTCCTATACTTTGCTGCATGTTCCATCTCTTTATAGTCTAGTCCATGAATCAGTATCATCAACCACCTTTTCTCATCTTCGTCACTAAAATCTACTGAGAGGACTTCAGAGTTCTGGAGTAGAATGGATGCCAATTTGGGCTCTAAAGTCATGTACTTCTTATCTATAAATTTCTTTTATCCATCTAACTTTACTGACTTTAATTTTTATGAGAACAGTTGGAAAACAAACAGCAGAGCTGCTGAAGTTTCATTAATGGTGGCTAGGCCATTCTGAAAGATTGCCCAAAGGTGTAGTCTAGCAATGAAAAAAAGAAGGGGTAGTAGTGGACGTGGCTCCTGAACTAGTTAGAAGAAAGAGTAAAATTCCTCAATTTTTTTTTTTTTTTATTCAGAGACACACAGTGACTCCCATCTCTCCTAAATATCTACTTTTGTCCTCAAAATGTAAAAGTTGAGTTGGGTCATGAGGGAGTGGGGAGTGGGGAATGGGGGTGTTTTATTGGAGGATGGCTCATCAGACTTACTAAAATTGCTGTAAATGAAGAGTGTGAAGAGTGTTAAATGTGAAAGGCAGTGTCTTTGTTTAAACTTACGAGGATATTTTAAGGAAAAACTAACAGGTTAGTATTTTAATGGCTTTTCATATTTTTTGTGTTATTAAAAAAAGACATTGAAGGGACCAGCTGTTAGCGTAATGGCTATGTTGCTGTACTCCCCTGTAGTCGACCGCAGTTCAAGTCCCGGACTTGGTGGCTTAAAACTCACACCGGGCACGTGTGCATATGTGCCCAAATCCCGAGAGGAGAATGGAGGAGAAGGGATTGCAGCATGGCCATCCCCCCGGGGGGTGATTTCTCTCTGTCCCTCTCTGTCTGTCTGGCAAATACATGTGCCCTGTAGCAAAAAAAACAAAAACAAAACAACAACAACAACAAAAACAACCTCTCAAAAAAAAAAAAAAAGATAAGACATTGAGTATTACCAATGCAAACATTTATATAAGGGATAAAAGTGGCCAAGATACCACTCTTAAGGGTAACTGCTTTTTAATTCTTTTAGTTTGAAGAATGAAAGGAATTTGACTTATGTCACATTTCACTTTTTGACAAATTTTTCATTTCTTGACAAGTTTTTCACTTTTTGACAAGGTTTTTTTCTAAATTTTTGACAAGCATTTCTGAGCAATAAAAATGTGTCCATATTTAGAAAATGTATAAAAAACAAGAAAAATTAAGCAAGGTAGGACAAACTTATAGTGTTTACAGAATAACAATCTTATATTATCTGATTAGAGTGGTGGAGTTAAAAAATACTGATGTAAATATGCAAAGATTATGTAGACTAGAGGTCTGACTTCATTTCACTAGATTTTTAGATAATTTGATTACAGTCTACTTGAAAATACATCTCATAATCTAATAATTAGGATTTTATTTTCTCTTTATTCTACACCTTATATCCAAGAAGTGTAATAAAAATAAGGAATTCATACATTCTTAGATTTTATGGATTATTAATAAAATTCTTTCAGAGAACCCAACCAAAGAAAATCTGCACCACTGAAGCCCATGACTTCTCTTAAATAGTGGCTTGAAGGAACGGCAGATGGTGTAATGGTTATGTCACTGGACTCCCACATAGTCAACCGCAGTTCGAGTCCTGGACCTGATGGCTTAAAACTCATGCCAGGTGTGTGTGCGTGCCCAAGATCTCGAGAGGAGAATGCAGGAGAAGGGACTGTGGCATGGCAATCCCCACTGGGGAGTTAATTTCTTGCTTTCTCTGCTTTCTTGTCTCTCTGGCAAGTATACGTACCCTATAGCAAAAAATGTCTCTTAAAAGGAAATGTGGCTTAAAAAACCTGACAAGGTTTGGTGACTTCAATGTGAAAGTATAAAGCAACTTTGGATTCCTCCCTGACATGGAAGTGCAGGAAGAAAGGGGTTAACAGTGGTTGGCAGCTCATCTCAATTCCTTTTAGAACCACTGCCCTTCAGAGAAAATGAAAAATAACATAATTCTCAGACATTTAAGGTAACAGGAGACCCTCAGTTTTTTCCAGCGATTTCTAGAACAATGTGCAGAAGGTAAAATCCACATGGTATAGTCTTCACTGATCCAACCAAGCATCACTTCAATGAGTGGCTTGCTTTACCTCTTCTAAGATTGACCATCTGTGCTTAGTGCTTAGTGTTTCAAAACACTAAAATGGGAAATAAAATAATGTCTTATCTATGTCTAATTAAATAAATAAAAGGGACATAACTTTATAAAAGGAATTTTAAAACCATGCTAAAATTCAATAATGATATAAGCCACCCTGTAAATTGATATGGCAAATGACAGAATTACTTTCAGGAACATGAAGTCCACTCATATCATCTGATTTTTTTCATCCGTAGCAAGAAAAGCGGTTGACAGTTAATGAGTATGTGTCTGTGTAAATAATCACATATATGTGTGTGTAAATCCTCCCTTTTTTCTCATTTAAAAGAATAGAATGTGAAAAAAAAAAAGAATAGAATGTGAAAGTTAGCAGGTTTTATAGTAAGACAACATGAAGATCCAGTTTCTTTGTATTTATGAATGTCGACATGGTGTCTGTTTTCTCCATGGCAAGGATATAAGACTCCTGGAAGGACTAGCCCAATTCTATTCCAACAGAGTAAAGTTTAATTGTACTCAAATAGATCAAGTTTGCTGAGCTGACTATCGAAAAATATTTGGGTACTGTGTCAGAAAAATTAACTTAGGATTATTTATTAATCATAAAGCTAAGTACATATATTAGAAAAGAGAACATAATTTAAACTGAATAATTTAAACTGACCTTTTGGGTAATTTTAGAAATTAGTACCAATAAAATTTCTGTGAATAACAAATGAAAACACAAGAGCAAATTGACAGATGAATGAGGAAAATGCAACATGCTCAGCTTGTTTTTCTAAGATATTTTACTTCTTGTTTAATAACAGGTACTAAGTGGGGCTAGGTGGTGGTGCAGTGGTAATGCAACTGCACCCACACGGGAAAGGTCTGGAGTTCCCATGTGGGAACCAAGTCGTCCCTAAGAACAAATGTGTAGGCCTGTGACCCAAGCCCCTGGAGACTGGCGATGGATGACAGTGGAAAGACCTTGTTGGGGGTGCCTATCTCTCTTTCGCTGTCATTGTCTCTCTTTCATGAAAGAAAGAAACAAAATTTAAAAAAATCACTAATAAAGATGAAATAGTATTCAAGTATGCCTGCTCAATTATGCCTTTAATCGCTGTTGACTTTTATTAATATCAGTTAAAGTTAAGCAAGTGTGATTCTGAGCATCTTTAAGCAAAAGAATGGAGGTATGGTGGAGAAGAAAGAAGGCCTTGGGGTGGTGTGATCTGAGTTAGGCTTGGATGAGTTTTCTTTATTAACATATAATGCTTATACAAATTTTGGGGGTACAATATGATTTTTCAGTGGAAGAATACCATGTGTAGTGATTAAATCAGTTTGATTAGTATACCCAACATCCCAGCTATTTGTTACTATGATGCCTTGTGTTAGGAGTGTTTGAAATCCTCTTTTTGAATGACTCTGAAATACACAGCAAATTGTTAACTATATTCACCCCAGTGTATTCTATGACACCAGAAATTGTTACTTTAAACTACCTGTAATTTTGCCTTTGTTCAGCTATATTCCTCAGTCGCCCACCCCCAACCTTTCCAGACTTTACTAATCATTCCTCAACTCTATTTGTATGAGGTTGGTTTTTAAAAATGTCCACTTATGAGGGAGAACATGTGGTATTTCTCTTTCTGTGCCTGACGTATTTCACTGAACATGTCTTTTATGTTTGCCTCGGTTGACAGGATTTCATTCTTTTTAATGGCCAAATATTATTCCTTTGTGTCTATATTCCACATTGTGTAAGAGAGATGGAGGCAATGATTATTTCCAATAACTGACCCAGAGAAGGTGCTGAGTGGGTGTTGTAGTATGGAGAGGTCACCTTTTGAACCAGCAGTTTGCTTGTCTGTCTTCTTAGATTCTACATTTTTTTTTTTTTTTTTGGCCTAGATGAATAATAGAATATCATATATTGACTACAAGCTAGAAGGGTCTGAAAAAAATGAATATGTTAGTAAAAAAAATCCTTAATATTATTATCATTATTTTTAAAAAATTTTAGAAGTCGTACAGTCAACTTTCTCAATACATAAGTAATAGAACATAAAGAAGAAAAGATTATTCCACATGGGAGATAAATTCCGAAATCTGTGTTTGGATTTAGAATATGAGATTTGTTTTCATAATGATCATGTTTAATTTTCATAATTAATCTTGTTTCAGGTAATACTGAAGGTACCCCATGTGCTCAGCATGTACACCAGCAGGTTGCATAGTGACCAAGACCACGGACTCACATCTGGTACTTATTTTTTCTCTATAGGTATTTTCTTATTTTTTAATATAAGGATAACAATGCTTACTGAGAGTAATTTTGAGTTTTGATAATGAATGTATCATACCCAGTACACAACTGTCCCTCAATAACTGGGGACTACTATAGGATTATTAATTGGAGTAAGCAGTGGGAAGTAACTAAAGAAGCCATGAGAACTTTTCCAAAGTGTCATTTCTTTTTTTATTCTTTTTTTAAAAAAAAGGTTTTTGCCTTAGGGCACGTGCACTTGCCTGGGAGAGAAAGAGAGAGACAGAGACAGTGAGAGGAAAAGGGAGAAATCACCCCGCCACCAAGGGGGATGGCCACGCTGCAATCTCTTCTCCATTTTCCTTCCAGGATCTTGGGCATGCATGCACATATGCCCAGCTTGGTTTTCAAGCTAACAGGTCCAGGACTCGAACTGCAGACAGCCATGTGGGAGTCCAGTGACATAAATGATATGCTAACTAGCAGTCCCCAAAGGGTAGTTTCTAAAGTAAAAATCTCCTCCTTGCCCATCAGCAAATGCTCCACCATATCAGCTATTTAAGGAGATCACCAATCCAGCTGGAAGATAGCTGGCCAGTCACAGAGGAGAAATTAGAGTAAGGTGACTCAGTGAATGACTGAGACCACCCAAGCCTATAAATAATCTACAGTTCCTTGGAGAGTCATCACCCTCCTAAGGCTTCATCTCCAAAGAAAACTGGGAATATTGGCTATAGCAGATTATCTGAAGTGACCGATGAGAACTCTTCAAAGCCTTTTACGTAGTTTCAAATAAAGCTGGGAAAGCCTTAGCAAGCCCGGGTACATAAAAGCAGGCTGAAGTGGGACAAGGTATCTGATGAGATATATTATGAATCTCCAGTTCAAAGCTGTCTGATATTTTAGCTTAGAACCAAGTCTCAGTGGTATTTCTAAAATATCCTGATTATTAAGTGATTTTTCCTTGTCCATTTATTTAAAAAATACCAATAGTATACTGGAGAGAATCAAGCATTAACTATAGTATTTACTGCTAAGATGATTGGAAATCAACTCTAGCATTCACTATGAATCACACAACCTGCCAGAAGTGAGATTGGTATGCCTAGAAAATGCAGAAGTAACCACCGAGCTATGAATCCACATGTAGAAGTATAAAACTGAAAAGCTAAAGGTGAGGTGGAATTTTATTTTAAACGATCAACACATTAAGTCTACTCTATTTTTTTCTTTAGGGGCCATTATTATAAGAACATATATATAATGAATAAATGTACAGTAAATATACAGAGTTAATAAGCAGATGTAATATGGCTTTAAGTATTTAAATGTATAATTTTTATTTTTATTTTATTTATTTATTTTTTAGGTTTTGCCATAGGGAGCATGTTAACATTGAGAGGGAAGGAGAGAAGGAAAGTGAAAAATCATCCCCCACAAGGGGGATGACCATGCCACCATCCTTTCACCTCCATTTTCCTCTTGGGATTTTGGGCATGCACACACACACTACGGGTGTGATTTTTCAAGCCTCCAGGTCCAGGACTCAAACCATAGTCAGTCATATGAAAACCTAGTGCTTTAACCACCATACCACCTGATGACTCATAAATGTGTAATCCTTATAATATATAGCTAGAATATTTTTATGTACATCTTGGAATCCTGTAGAAAAAACAGTGACTTTTAAGAGAAATGTACTAGATTTAGTCCTAATTACTTTGAAATAAATAATTTAATTGCCTCTGCTTGGCAATATAGATCATTAGAAAGTACCAAAAATTAGGTTACTACTATCCAGTTTCAGAAAATGTATTCATTCACTTACATATTTATTACAAACATTGCAGTTCTCAGACTCATGGAAGGTTGTGAGCTACAAAATACAATGATGTTTGTATTTTTCCAACTTGGACTTAGACCCCTAGAACACAGGGATTTCATAGAGGTTTCTGCTTCATGCAAGTACTTAGCTACCATTCAATATAAAAAGTGTCAGGAGCCAGAGGAGAGGTATGCTTAGGATATTAGGATTCCAGAAGATGAAGAAAAGTAGGAGAGATGATACCAGATGGAGCTTCTGGAGACCTTCATGTAAGTGTCATTTACACAAGTGCTGAAAACGAACACTCTCTATATGTTGGTGCTGAGTAAACATTTATGGCATGATTAATGACAAGACATTGGAGGCAGGATAGTTTACAATGCTGGCATGTGCCAATTAGTTGCTCAGCAAATGCTACCTGAATTGAACTGCAGAATTTGAGGAGGGAGATTCCAGTCAAGGAAGTAAGCAAACATTTGGGCATGTAAGAACAATGGGCATGGGACCAGCAGTTAGCGTAATGGCTATGTCGCTGGACTCCCATGTAGTTGACTGCAGTTCTAGCCTCAGACCTGGTGGCTTAAACCACGCCTGGCGCATGTGCGTGAGTGCCCATGATCCCGAGAGGAGAATGGAGGAGAAGAAGGGATTGCAGCATGGCCATCCCCACCAGGGGGTGATTTCTCGCTTTCTGTCTCTCTGTCTCTGGCGAGCGAATGTGCCCTGTAGCAAAAACCTCTCAGAAAAAAACAAAAACAAAAACAAAAACAAAAAAACAAAAAAAAAAACACGGTGGGCAGGGCCATGTGTGGAAATAAAGGGTAATGTGGATAGGGCCAAATTATATAGAATAGATGCTTTTGGATAGATGAAGAGAAGCCATTATTTACCATCAGATCTTAGCTGTAATATCACTTCTTCCAAGAAGCCTACCTTGGCCTCCTTGTACTAGGTTAGTTCCCTCTTTGTGTTCTTCCATTGATTTTGCACTCCTCATTGCACTGTATTGTATTTACCTAATTATGATTGGTCTTCTTTGCTTCTGATTGGCCCTTTGAAATGCAGAGAAATTGCCTATCTGGTAGCTGTATCTCCACCACTTAGCTTGATTCTTAAAATCTTCATTAAATGAATTTGTTGAAAGAATGAAACAAAGATGATCAGAGAGGGATATGAGGAATGTTGATCTGACTAAAGCACAGCCCCACATTGCTGGATGAGGAGAACATAAAATTTAAAACAATAAATGTGACTGGTACATTGTGAACTCATTAAAAAATAAAAGTAAATACTAATAATGGTTAACATTTATGAGTGTTTACTATGCCAAGTACTGTGCTAATTTCTTTCCAACATTATCTCATTTAATCCTTGCAGTGATTTAATTAGAAGGTATTGGTAATTAGGAAAATAATTCATAAATGCAATTATACATAAATACCATATAGCTATTTTATGAAATCTTTAAAAACTACTTGTAGTTCTGGTTGCCATAGATCACAAGATAAATATGAAATATCTAAGGAGAATAGGGAGGTAGTCGCATAAAGACAAACTGAAAAAAACAGTAGTATTCTGCTGAGAAATATATGTGAAGTCTATAAAGTTTGTAGTGGTCTGAAAAAGACAACATATTTATCCACTGGAGTTCTATTGTAGGTTCAAGAGGTAGCTTTAAGTTCCATAAAAAGATGTATATTTGAAAATATATGACTCTTTTAAACTTGCTAAGTGTTCCTCCAACGCTCAGTCAATGGGAAATATAAAGAATGAATTAAATAGATTTGGGAAAATGTAGTCTTCTTCTGTTACTTGACCAAACTCAGTATGAACCATTTAGTTTTAATCACTACCATCAAGAATATAAGCAGCAGCCACCTGCCCAGTCATGGGGAGCCAGCCAGCTTAAGGTGTAGCTGGACTAGGGCACTTTGGAAATTGAGAAAGACTTCTAATGAGAACAATCTGACAAAGCGCTGAGTCATAGGATATCTGTTTGAGGAAAGGTGAGATGAGAAACCAGGTATGGGTGATTGAAGGAAAAGGATAATTACTCAGGAGAAAGTAAATGACTAATCGAGAAATGATTTGCACATCCTTGTATCTTGTACTTGTAAATACTGGGAACATGTTGAGCTTTTCAAGACAGTTTGACTACTGTCTCCATGTAACCAGTTGTAGAAATAAATTCACTTTTATTCCCCCGCAAAAAGTACTAGTAATATTATTAGGAGCAGCTTGAAAATAGAAAATAATTTTTAAACATTCGGTGATTCATGAATCATAGTTATTATAAACTACAAATGTATACTAGGCTTTAGAGGTAAATTCTTAACCTGACACTGAGAAGAACTATATTCTTTTTTAAAAAGAACTATTTTATTTAACTTTATTTATTTATTTTTAATTTGACCAGAGAGGGCCAGAGTGAGAGAGAGAGAGAGAGAAAGGCAAAGTGAAAAATCAAGCCACCAGGTCCAGGACTTGAACTGCAGTGGGCCATGTTGGAGCTCAACGCTCCCAACCGTCACGCCACCTGCCAACCCCAGAAGAACTATATTCTTTAATAGCACATTTCTTGGTGCCATTTGCTAGAAAATAAAAATACAGATAACCTTGAGGTTATAATCCTGGACCCAGAGGTTTGAAAAATGTGCCATGTGGATGTGTGTGCATGCTCAAAATCCCCAATGAAGGGAGAATTGGAGGATAAGGGATTTCAATACAACCACATCCCATTCAGGGGTGTTCATTTTCTTTCTGGAAAGTGCATGTACCTTCTAGCCAAAAAAACCAAAAAAAACAAAAAAATACCAAAAAAAAAAAAAAAACCCAAAACCAGACTCCCCCAATACCCTCCGGAAAAAGGATGTACTTCGATTTATTAATTTATGTTCTTTATTGACATTAGAACAATATTCATAAATACCCTGTTGTGGCAGGTTTTTTATATTACTTCGATTTATTAATTTATGTTCTTTATTGACATTAGAACAATATTCATAAATACCCTGTTGTGGCAGGTTTTTTATATGGGCTTAATATAGTGTCTGTGTGTAGGCTTGATAAATGCTTGCTAAAGGCTAAGAAAGTGACCAAGGGTGCCACAGGCAAAGAAACTGAATTTTGATTCTATTTCGAGGTAGAGATATTGGCTTCAAATCCCAAAGATGATTAAGAGTGTCTAAAAAGGAAAGGATCTAATTACCACCGTTACTATAAAAAGACTGTATCCCAAGGGGAGAAATAGGAACAAAGCAGGTGTGCACAGGAGGCAAAACAACACCCCCACACACACCTTTTTCACTATTTCCAGTTGATTCTCATAACTGGAACTCTACCCTTGAAGTAAAATGAAGAGTTCACCTAACCGATGTTATTTTTGCTTATCATAGCTCTTGTTTAGTGTTTTGGCAGTAAATCTGGATGCTTGGAAGGTCAGTGTTTTCCCTTCAAACACTGCTGTCAGGAAGTGAGGATTTTCATCTTCTGTGCTAGGTGCCAAAAGCAGTATAATCAGAGATCTGCTTGAGGAATTCGAAAGCAAATGTAAGACTCTTTTGACCCTCAAGATTGCTTGTGTGAATGAGTTTATCCAAGGGGTTGGGTCCTGAGCTCTTTTCTTGCCATGGTGATAAGTATCACTTTTAGGATGAGTGTCATATGCAAATATCTGCCTGCAAAGATAAGTAATGCACCTTGAAATTTGGTAGCAAACCTATGGCATTTCTATGTTCCTATTCTACTTCTACATTGAAACGAAAGTTAGAATAACAAAGTAGATTTATAAGGTTCCTGTATTTCCTATCTTTTGGATTATATAGAGTGTAATCTTAAAGTAAGGTGACTACGTGACAGGAAAGAGCAGGGGAAAAATAAAAAGTTGTTTTGGAAAAAAATTAAAACAAAATACAAGTAAATGTTCATTTGGGATAGGTATCAAAGAGAAAAATGAGGGCTATTTCAATAGACATAAAATAAAAAATTACATCATGAACTTCAATGTGTTTGGTAGAAATAACCAAAAGTTATTTTCAATAAAAATCAGAGTTTTCATCATTTTTTCCCCAAAGAGCAATAATAGGCCATCAAAGAATTTTCTCTCCTGACTTAATGCTCAAAATAGTGCATTTTGGGTGTAAATTATTCAAGTAAACTATTTAAAATAAGAACAACGTTTAACACATCTAAGTGTCATTGCCAAAAGAGGCCCATAAATGAGGTTCTATCTTTAGAATAAGGGAGACAAGCTACCGGAAATGTTTCACTGGCTGTGTGTACAATGTCCCTGTAGGAAATCTTCCATGCCTTCACAGAATTCTTACTTGTGCGTAGTGGTCATTTTGCATACATATCAATCCCCTAAATCATAATATTCCTTTGCCCATATCATCTTAAAAACTGATGGCTAAACACTGAAATAACCCTCCCAATACATCTGAAAAATCAGTATAATGCCCATTTAAAGATGATAAATACAGGCAGAAATAAATTTAATCTGAGAGGGAGAAGAGAACAGAATTCAGGAGCATCAAGTTTCCAGTCCTCTGGAGAAAGTGTTCTTATCTCCAATGAAGTTCCAAAGACCTGAACTGTTAGTATTAATTAAAAGAGTAAACATTGGCTTCAAGACAAAGTTTTAATGCTATTATATTTACACTCCTAAGAGAAGAAATTAAAAAATCAAAGCAAAAACAACAGCATGACTGCAGCAAAATATTGAAGATGGTCCAAAATTTACCTTTGTTTTTAGAGAGATTTTTGCTATAGGGCATGTGTGCTTGCCAGAGAAAGAGAGAGAGAGAGAGAGAGAGAGAGAGAGAGAGAGAGAAATCACCCTCTTGAGGGTGTGTGTGGCCACACCACAATCTCTTCTCCTCCATTCTCCTCTTGGGATTTTGGGCACACATACATACGTACCCAGCATGAGTTTTAAACCACTGGGCCTGGGACTTGAACCCCATTCTACTATGTGGGAATCCAGTGACATAACCATTATTCCATCTGCTGGTCCCCAAGATTTATCTTTTAATGAAAATATTTTTAAAGAATAATCTATCTGGGCACTTTTAAAGATACATTCATAAACACACACACACACACACACACACACACACACAGCTCTACTATAACTTTCCAATTTCTCTAATCCATTCTTGAAGATGAAAGGAAAAAAAAATACTATTTAATCTAGAGTAAACTTTGAAGAACCCTTCACAGAAAACTGGCACAATGTTTAAAAATGCAAATATAATGACATCACTCCCTTTCATTTTGCATACTTTTCATTGGCTTCCCATTGCATCTGCAGGAAAGACCAAAAGCCTGAATCTACCACATAAACCTTTCCTAGTACAGTCCTTGCCTATTTTTCTAGCTTCCCTTCTTCTATGACCATCCCCTCTGGGTTCCTGAAACTCTGGACTTTTCTCAGCTCCTTAAATGTACCAATCTCTTCCCAACTCAGAGCTTTAAACACAATGCTAACTCTCCCTGAAAAATTTTGTCCATCACCCAACTTGATGCTAATTACTATCATCCTTTAGAATTCAATGTCAATGTTAATTCCCCAGAAAGACCTTTCTTGATTGCCAAACTAAGTTGGATTTTTGTATCACTTTTCTTTCATAGCATCTATTCTTTTTCTTACATTTTCCTTCATTTATATACGTACATACAGACATGCATTTACTCAACAATTTTCACAATAAAATGCAAAATATATATTTATTGTCATTTTTTATATGAGTTGCTTCCTTCTAATTTAAAAACTATCAAGTTAAAGTGCTGACATATAAAACCAAGTTTATTGGTAATTATAGTAAGTACTTTTTGAGTTTATTGTGGACAAAGAATAGGTAGGATTTTAAGTAATGTGTCCAATTTCTCACTGCAATTTTTTTTTTCATCACTAAATGAGAAATGTTGTATGTTATTCGGGTGGTTCTGAAATAACTGACACAATGAATTTTGAAATATTGATTTAAAAGAATGGGGTGTTATAAAAGCAGGAAGCACAATCAGATATGTCTTAAAAATACTCTACCAAAACAACAAAAAAGAATACCAGCTAAGTACGTACAGGACCAGTCAATGCAATTGAAATGATCACATCCTATGCAGTTAAAAACAGAACTGAGAAGCTGCTGGGATGTATGTCTCCATCTCTAGTTCTTGATCTCTAGATTATATTAATACTTGTGCTACCCCTGTGAACTGGTGGTGAAAGGAACTGGATCCCACATGGTCAATCATATGGATTGAGCCCTGGACCCAGCAGCTTGAAAAACATGACAGGCATGTGTGCATGTGTGTTCAAATTCCCAGCAGGATAGAGATATGGAGGAGACAGGATTGTGGCATGACCCATGCCTTATTGAGTGGTACTTTCTCTCTTTCTCTCTTCCTCTCTCTGTCTCTCCAATTTTCTCTGGAAAGTGCATGCCCTCTGGAAATGAAGAAAAAAGAAAAGAATATAAAAAGTGATGGAAATAATCCAAGAGGAAATATTAATAAATGAGATGTTACTTTTCAGAAAATGATTACCAAACTAGGAAATGAGCTGAAGCATAGAAAATGATGTTAACCAGCTTCTAAAATCAATACATCTGGGGAGTCATCCAGACTTCTTTATTCTCCTCTTACAGCTTTCTAGAAAAGATAGTGAGAAACTGAAGGGACTTCCTATTTGCTCCGGGAACACTTACTGGGTGTGCTCGTTCAAAGGCAGGCTGGGGAACCTTTTCCCATTTCTGGTGTTGACGCATCTCTTCCAGTTACGTATGGGTCTAGTAAATCCACACACCATTATACAATCTGATCTCATATTGAGGTTGATTTTCCTATTTTCTATCTACAGAGATACTTATTTGTTGATTTCTCTATGAATAAGGATGTCTAAACTGGAGAGGTCCTATTGTACTACCAAAGTTAACATTCTTCAACAAAGTTTAAATGTTCCTTTCCCTCAGTAATCAATAATTCTTAATTACCTGCTCACATTACAGGGTGAGATATTTTAAAATTTATTTACATTTAGCAACTGTACATCTTTATAACATACAAAATGGTTTTTCCTAGCATGAAAACACTTTGACCATCTCATGAATAGGCTCAATAACCATATGTAAACCTTATTAATAATAAAGAGTGCTATCCTAGTGAGTCTATTTATGGTTCACTCTAATATAGAGAATTAAAAAAAACCCTCTAAAATTATGCCATTTATTTCACTAAGTACTATTTATAGTGTGAAAATCCTCCAAAATCTTTAAGAATAAAAATCTATAGGCTAAAACCAAGCTTTGTGAAAATTCCAATATCTAAGATGATAATCCTTTACATTATGTTTGAAAGTTATGAAGTAAATAAGCTTGAGAAATTTATGGGACTAGCAGTTGGCATAATGGCTATGTCGCTGGACTCCCATGTAGTTGACCATGGTTCGAGTCCCGGACCTGGTGGCTTAAAATTATTTGGGACCAGCAGTTAGTGTAATGGCTATGTTGCTGGACTCCCATGTAGTCGACTGCAGTTCATGTCCCAGACCCAGAGGTTTAAATTCATGCCGGGCACATGTGTGTGTGTGTGTGTGTGTCCAAGATCCTGAGAGGAGAATGGAGGAGAAGGGTTGCGGCATGGCCATCCCCCCTGGCGGGGGGATTTTTAACTTTCTGTCTCTCTGTCTCTCTCTGTTTTTTTCTGGTGAGCACACGTGCCCGATAACAAAAAAAAAAAAAAAAAAAAAGAATTTTAGGAAATAATGTAATTTTCCCTCTTTTTTTTTTTTTTTTTTAAGTTCGTTTACAGGGCCAACAAGTGGCATGGTGGTTATGGTGGTTAAAGGCACTGGAGTCCCACATGGCTGACCATGGTTCAAGTCTTGGACCTGATGCCTTGCTTTCTCACTTCCTCTCTCTCTCTCTCTGTCTCTCTCTGATCAAACTGGAAAATAATAATGATAATAATAATAAATGAAGTTAAAATAAAATAATAAAAAAAGTTTGTTTACTTATTTGTTGAGAGAAAGAGAGAGAGATGGTATTCAGCATACTTTCCACATTGCCATCCACCCCCCAGTCTGAGTTGACTCAGATCACAGGTGTGCATGCCCCTGGAATTTTCAGGGAACCTCTGCAAGCCCAAGACCTTTCCCATGAAGGTCCAGTTATGTCACTGCAGCACTGCCTGGCCATAACTGCTTTCTTCTAGTGTGAAAGTGATCAAAATTAATGTAGCCAACTCAGAAATCACAAATGCACACTACAAACTCCTAAAGGACAACAAGTAATAGAATTAATTTGCCATTTTGGAAATGAATTCTAATACTTAGTATATGTTTAAATGTTCTTGAGTGCAATGAACATTAGAAGAATGTGATGAGCCGTTTAGAGTATTATGTCTTTTATATTTGCTATAATAAAGGATTCATTGTGTGAAGGTCTAAACATTCTGGCAAGCTGCAGCAATACTAGGAAACACTAATGCCAGACACATTTTATATCCATATTAGGCTGAAGAAAAAAGACCGGTTGAAGTGAACTGAAAATTATAGTTTTCTTGTGCTCAAGTTTTACAAAATGTCAGTGATAGTCCCTTCGGATTATAAAGTGAGGTGCCAAATCATATCTTTCTAGAATATGCCTGATGATTACAAGTGCACAAATCAACAGTGACTATACAAAACCTGTAACTATAAAAGAAGATTAATGTAGGAGATGTTTAAACGACTACAAATCCTTGGAGAGTCTTTTAGTTCCCTGGTCGGATTTAGATGTCTCAAAGCCTGTCATTTAGAAAGACTTTAGAAATGATCATTGGGGGAACCAGCAGTTAGCGTAATGGCTATGTCGCTGGACTCCTATGTAGTCGACTGCGGTTCGTGTCCCGGACCCGGTGGCTTAAAACTCACGCCGGGCGCGTGTGCGTGTGTGCCCAAGATCCTGAGAGGAGAATGGAGGAGAAGGGATTGCGGCGTGACCATCCCCCCTGGGGGGTGATTTCTCGCTTTCTGTCTCTATGTCTCTTTCTGTCTGTCTGGCGAGCGCACGCGCCCTACAGTGAAAATCTCTCCAAAAAAAAAAAAAAAAGAAATGATCATTGGGTTTCAACTGGACTCCTTTAAAATTTACTTTATTAGCTGTCGTGCAATTTTATTCTCTCTGTGCCTCAGCTAATCAATATGAATATTATAAATAACATTCATAAAAACATACTCTTTATAATAACACAGGCAATTCTGAAATGCTCCACAAATCATTCCGTTTTGCCTTTGCCCTTTTATTCTCCATAGTTCCACTATCTCATTATTTCTCTATATTTTCACTATTTCTCTATGATTTTCAATAGCTTCACTATATTGCCATTGCTTATTAAGACTTCCACTAGACGGTGAGTAGGACAATGACAGGATCTAAATGGACTAGGATCTGGTGAGGGAAGGCTAAATCTACTTACCCAAATGAGGTTTAGCTTAGTTGTGGATTTAAAATATCCATGTTATTCCTATTTTCTATTATCCTCTAAAATCACATTGGCTGTGATAAAACTGATAGATAATCTAGAGAACATAATCTAATGCACAGCTAAAGAAAGATGTATTACATGAGTTGTAAAATTCTGTTCTAGCAGTTTACAGGAGTTTTACAGGTATATAAAAATGACGCTTAACATTGTATAGGGATTTAACAATTCATGTAACTAAGGAACACACAATCAGGTTTTGTAAATGATATAATAATTTAATTAAGATCATGTTGGCAACTAGCTTTAAAATGTGGAGTAGAGAAGATAACCCTAGTTTTTATGACCCAGCCTGGTGGTACAGTCTGTAGCAAACTCAGCTGCAGAGCTGGAAGCCACATGGCCAAGTGCAGATTTGGATCACCAGGCCTACTTGAAAAAGGTCAGGAGCGTGCATGATGACTGGAGGGCTGGAGAGAAGGGATCATGTGTGCTTTTCTCTCTGACACCCTTCCTTTCTTTCTACTCACTCTCTTGAGTATGCACACACATTCTGTCCTGAATAAAATAAACTTAAAAAACAAAACAATCATAGTTTTTAAAAAGATAGGCTCTATCATATAATCTAACATGAGTTTAAGGACAAAATTGGCATGAATGTCAGATGGTTCTGGTCAATAGCCTAGACAATGAAATTGTAGGTGTTGGTGATATGGTTGCCAATATTTCTAGTTCCCCAGTGAATATATTCTCAAGACTTCTATAGAGAATAATAAAGAAGATGTAGATTTTCCCCTAAGACAGGAAATATGTAGAAATGAAGGTAAATTGGAACCAAAGTAATTAGCACATTGCTATGGGTCTTTCATTATATTGTATTTAAACCAAGGAATAGTGAATAAGCTGTCATTTAAGAGTGATTCTTGGGGCCAGCAGGTGGAGTGGCAGTTAAGGCACTAGACTCCCACATGACTGACCACGGTTTGAGTCCCAGACCTGGTGACTTGCTTTCTCACTTTCTCTCTCTCTACCCCCCATCTCTCTCTGGCAAATTAAAAATGATAATAATAAATAAAATAAATAAATAATTCTTTAAAACAAGAGTGATTCTTGTAGATTCCTATTGCAAAACAAGGTTGCGCTAATGCAAATCATACACTTTCTAATGAGTAATAATTTTGAAAGTGTATTCCTCTAATATAAATATTTCAAAATATTTAGAGCACATGTTTTAGCACCAGGGTAAGAAACTGTAGGCTCTGATTGTGGTTAAAAGCACTAATGCTTTTAGGACCTTGCCCCGCTGCATTTTACATGAATTAAAATATGTCTTTATTCCATCCACTAAAGCCTGGCCATATCCCCAGATTAAAAGAACATTACCAGAAATAGTCACCAAATTCCTTTTTTATTTTTTTCCACTCATAGATTCCAGCCCAACCTAATACCCAGAGATGTTTTGCAACTGTTGGCTGCTGAGTTATGGCATGGTAGTTACTGGCATGAATTTCAGGTTGGTGTTCAACAAGCTTGGGACAGAGTAGTACCACTGTGATATTTCTGGGAGGGTTTTAAGTTCTGTAAGCAAAGACACTTGGCACTGTAGCCAAGGCAACACGATTCCCCAAGAAAGCCACCCTTAAGTTGGGTGGAATGTGTATTATTTTCAGGTCAGAAGACTGAATTTCCTCCATTAAGTGGTGAGATTGGGTACTTGAATAGCATTCAGGAGTTCCGTGTTTTTTAAATGACCACAGGTGTGTGCACTTTCTAGAGAGAGAGCTAAAGAGAGGGAGAAAGCACCTCCTAATAAGGTGTGGTCATTTTGCAATCCCTTCTCCTCCATTCTCCTCTCAGAATCTTGGGCATGCACGCACACGCACCCAGCATGAGTTTAAGCCACCGGGTCAAGGACGTGAACCACGGTCGACTACGTGGGAGTCCAGCGACATGGCCATTACGCTAACTGCTGGTCCCTTTTGGAGAGATTTTTGATACAGGGCATGTGCACTCTCTTGAGAGAGACAGAAAGAAAGAAGTCACCCATAATGGGGATGGCCATACTT
>NW_006159775.1:2165124-2205779 GCF_000334495.1 Tupaia belangeri chinensis
GGAGAAGGGATTGCGGCGTGACCATCCCCCCTGGGGGGTGATTTCTCGCTTTCTGTCTCTATGTCTCTTTCTGTCTGTCTGGCGAGCGCACGCGCCCTACAGTGAAAATCTCTCCAAAAAAAAAAAAAAAGAAATGATCATTGGGTTTCAACTGGACTCCTTTAAAATTTACTTTATTAGCTGTCGTGCAATTTTATTCTCTCTGTGCCTCAGCTAATCAATATGAATATTATAAATAACATTCATAAAAACATACTCTTTATAATAACACAGGCAATTCTGAAATGCTCCACAAATCATTCCGTTTTGCCTTTGCCCTTTTATTCTCCATAGTTCCACTATCTCATTATTTCTCTATATTTTCACTATTTCTCTATGATTTTCAATAGCTTCACTATATTGCCATTGCTTATTAAGACTTCCACTAGACGGTGAGTAGGACAATGACAGGATCTAAATGGACTAGGATCTGGTGAGGGAAGGCTAAATCTACTTACCCAAATGAGGTTTAGCTTAGTTGTGGATTTAAAATATCCATGTTATTCCTATTTTCTATTATCCTCTAAAATCACATTGGCTGTGATAAAACTGATAGATAATCTAGAGAACATAATCTAATGCACAGCTAAAGAAAGATGTATTACATGAGTTGTAAAATTCTGTTCTAGCAGTTTACAGGAGTTTTACAGGTATATAAAAATGACGCTTAACATTGTATAGGGATTTAACAATTCATGTAACTAAGGAACACACAATCAGGTTTTGTAAATGATATAATAATTTAATTAAGATCATGTTGGCAACTAGCTTTAAAATGTGGAGTAGAGAAGATAACCCTAGTTTTTATGACCCAGCCTGGTGGTACAGTCTGTAGCAAACTCAGCTGCAGAGCTGGAAGCCACATGGCCAAGTGCAGATTTGGATCACCAGGCCTACTTGAAAAAGGTCAGGAGCGTGCATGATGACTGGAGGGCTGGAGAGAAGGGATCATGTGTGCTTTTCTCTCTGACACCCTTCCTTTCTTTCTACTCACTCTCTTGAGTATGCACACACATTCTGTCCTGAATAAAATAAACTTAAAAAACAAAACAATCATAGTTTTTAAAAAGATAGGCTCTATCATATAATCTAACATGAGTTTAAGGACAAAATTGGCATGAATGTCAGATGGTTCTGGTCAATAGCCTAGACAATGAAATTGTAGGTGTTGGTGATATGGTTGCCAATATTTCTAGTTCCCCAGTGAATATATTCTCAAGACTTCTATAGAGAATAATAAAGAAGATGTAGATTTTCCCCTAAGACAGGAAATATGTAGAAATGAAGGTAAATTGGAACCAAAGTAATTAGCACATTGCTATGGGTCTTTCATTATATTGTATTTAAACCAAGGAATAGTGAATAAGCTGTCATTTAAGAGTGATTCTTGGGGCCAGCAGGTGGAGTGGCAGTTAAGGCACTAGACTCCCACATGACTGACCACGGTTTGAGTCCCAGACCTGGTGACTTGCTTTCTCACTTTCTCTCTCTCTACCCCCCATCTCTCTCTGGCAAATTAAAAATGATAATAATAAATAAAATAAATAAATAATTCTTTAAAACAAGAGTGATTCTTGTAGATTCCTATTGCAAAACAAGGTTGCGCTAATGCAAATCATACACTTTCTAATGAGTAATAATTTTGAAAGTGTATTCCTCTAATATAAATATTTCAAAATATTTAGAGCACATGTTTTAGCACCAGGGTAAGAAACTGTAGGCTCTGATTGTGGTTAAAAGCACTAATGCTTTTAGGACGGGAGAGGCCCTGAGGAGTTAAACATCACCATATATCTTGCCACGCTGCATTTTACATGCATTAAAATATGTCTTTATTCCATCCACTAAAGCCTGGCCATATCCCCAGATTAAAAGAACATTACCAGAAATAGTCACCAAATTCCTTTTTTATTTTTTTCCACTCATAGATTCCAGCCCAACCTAATACCCAGAGATGTTTTGCAACTGTTGGCTGCTGAGTTATGGCATGGTAGTTACTGGCATGAATTTCAGGTTGGTGTTCAACAAGCTTGGGACAGAGTAGTACCACTGTGATATTTCTGGGAGAGTTTTAAGTTCTGTAAGCAAAGACACTTGGCACTGTAGCCAAGGCAACACGATTCCCCAAGAAAGCCACCCTTAAGTTGGGTGGAATGTGTATTATTTTCAGGTCAGAAGACTGAATTTCCTCCATTAAGTGGTGAGATTGGGTACTTGAATAGCATTCAGGAGTTCCGTGTTTTTTAAATGACCACAGGTGTGTGCACTTTCTAGAGAGAGAGCTAAAGAGAGGGAGAAAGCACCTCCTAATAAGGTGTGGTCATTTTGCAATCCCTTCTCCTCCATTTCTCCATCGTGTTAGAATTTTGGGAATGTGTGCACATGTGCCCAGCATATTTTTCAAGCTGTGAGGGCTGGAACTCCAATTGCAGTAGGATATGTGGGATTTGGCTTTCTTAACCACTAGGATACGGGGCTGCCTTTCAAGAGTTTTAAATAGTACGAAATAGAGGTGTAAGTTTTAGTAAGTTAATTGTAAGTTTTAATTGAATCAGTGGACTCTCTCTTGGAGGCCTAAGTAATCCCAGCACAGAGATGAGTTGTTTAGAGGCACCAAGCTTCAATATGGGCAACCTTTAAGGAAGAATTTTGGTGTAGCCCCAACTGTCTTCATTCATGTCCTGGTACCACTTTCAGGTCTGTTTCAGGATGCCTC
Organism: Tupaia belangeri chinensis; assembly: GCF_000334495.1. Classification (NCBI taxonomy): domain Eukaryota; kingdom Metazoa; phylum Chordata; class Mammalia; order Scandentia; family Tupaiidae; genus Tupaia; species Tupaia belangeri. Next base: position 2,167,880 of record NW_006159775.1, read on the forward strand.
AGAGAATTTCTGGAATGCCTCAGTGGTCCCTTACAGATTCTGCTGTGAAAACGATGTGGTAGGCTTCATTAGAAAACTTACTATATCCAGTAGATAATCATTATATATTGATTGAAAAGTAGTTATGAAGTAATTTAGCAGGAGTTCTAAATACAGTACAATCCCTATATAGCGATGATGCTAGGGTTTTTTTTTTTTTTTTTTTTTTGCTATAGGGCAAACATGTACTTGCCAGAGAGAGAGAAAGAAAGAGAGAGAGAGAGAGAGATCTCAAGGGAGAGAAAGTACCCCTCAGGGGATATAGTCATGCTACAGTCTCTTCTCCATTCTTCTCTGGGGATTTTAAGCATACATGCACACATACCCAGTGTGTTTTCAAGCCACTGGGTCCAGGACTCAAACCACACAGTTGGCCATATGGGATTCAGCTGCCTTAACCACTACACTACCTGGCTAGCCTGGTACTAGGAGCAATACTAATATATATTTGGTGGGTTAAGGTTTGTCAGGACATTGCTCTGTGTGATTACTTTGTTTTCTGGGATTACTATTTAACTCTCAGCATACTTGAAACTAGGTAATGCAATTTACTGAATTTAATTCTCTGGTATTCAACACTTTCTGTCCTTGCTTTCTGCCTCTTCTTTTATCTCTCAACTCCAAGATGTGAAAATAAAATAAAGAACCAAAAGGAGAATTCCCCAGCTCTGTGCACACCTGAAATAAAATGACAGGTTAACTAGGTCACACTTTCAGAACAATGATTTGATAGGAAGAAAGGGTTGGGTCAAGGTGTTAAGGGAGTTCTTCCAAGAAAGAGTCTCGTGCTATAAGCCAATGGGTTGGTTAAGTGAGTTAGTGATAATGGGCCAGCTGGAGAAGAGATGACTCAAGAGGTACATGATTGGAGTTGTCAAAAATTTAGCATGTTATCATTTGGAAGGCCTGTTTAGCCAGGATTCAGAGAGCACCACAAGGCAGGGGAGAGATCTGAACAAAATAAGCAGAAGAACCCTCTAATATTCAAAGTTGCTCTGAAAAGTCCTGGGCTGCCGTGGTCAGTGGTGAGTTCACAGTACCAGAGAAGAGAATTCTCTAGGATACTTTATAATGTACCTCCCTCATTATAGGGTACACAGAAATTATTCAATAAATGTTAATGTTGATTATAACATAATTGATATTGGGTTGTTAGAAAAGTCATTACGTATTTTTCTATGCAAAAATGCATCATGACTTTTCCGATGACCCAATAGTTACAATTACTTTCAGGCATAGAACATGATAAGTGACTAATACGTTCTTATTGATCTCTGATATTTTGTAATTTGGTAGAAAGCTAAACGCTAGTTATCCACGGATTTTCCCTTATGTTTATGTGCTATATATTCCGGATTCTAGAAATCTTCCAAGTAGGTTTTTATTTTAATATATTTTTTAGTAACAACATACATATATTCCTGCATTAGTTATTTGAGTAATGATGCCTTCACCCCAAACTTTTAGATATGTAACTTGACGATACCTAATAAAGTTTCAAATTCCTTCCCCAAAATACAAACAACAAAAGCCAAAAACTAATGAGCATCAGTAACACCTCCTAAACTACAAATCATTTCTTCTTATGCAATGAAAAGCAACTAAAAGTCATAGGGGAAAAACAAACTGAAATGAGAGAGTAGCTGGTTCTGGTGTCTGCTAGGTCAAGGCTGGAAGGAATTTCGACTCTGGATTGGTTTATATAGATGACAAATAATCAGGCTGAGTTTAGATGTGAATGACAGAGACATCCTAGGCAGTTAAGTAAAGCATGGTGCCCCAAAGAAAGAGAAGCCTAGAAGGATCCATAGGAGTATAAAGGGGTGGGCACCTGCACCTCGCATGTGCTGGATTATAGTAAACTCGGTAACTGTTTATGGGATGAATGAACTAATGAGCCCTCATCATGGGCATTAGGTCTCCTGGTCTTGCTGAGGCTGCTGTCTCCTGAAGAACAGAAACAGAGGACAGGAAGTGGGACGTGCACCAGCCATAGGACCTGGGGCAGAATAAAAGCAGAAGGACAATTGTCTACACAGCCAGGGCAGAGAATTGTACAGCTGTGAATGCTCGTGTCTCTGCCTCTGAATATTGAGGGAACAGAGAGGCAGAGCTAAGCTGAGGGACACACAGGCAGGGGTCAGCTTGGTTATCACACAATCACTGGTGGATGAGGTAATGAAACAACCTGCAAGGTTAAAAGCAGGACAATTGTCTACACAGCCAGGGTAGAGAATTTACAGCTGTGAATGCTCGTGTCTCTGCCTCTGAATATTGAGGAAACAGAGAGGCAGAGCTAAGCTGAGGGACACACAGGCAGGGGTCAGCTTGGTCATCACACAATCACTGGTGGATGAGGTAATGAAACAACCTGCAAGGTGCAAATAGAAGGGAGCTGCTGACAACATGGTGTTGAAAATACGAACATGTTAAATGGGTTATTCCCTCTGATCGTCCAACTGTAAGCTAATAGTCATTTCTGACAGACTTTTAAATAAGGTTAGCAGAAATTTGCATCACAGATTTTGTTAGAACTTTTAAAATGCAATCATTTATATCTTCATAGTTTGTTTTTGAGTATTCCCTGGGCATGGAGAAAACAGTCTCCGACTATCATCCTAATCCCATCTCGGTAAATCTCTGGGAAGTATGTCCAAATAGAAGCAGCACAGAACGGAGTCATTGATGTCACAGCCAGTGCTGTGGTTGCCTGCCAGCCTGCCGACTGACCTTGCAGGCCACAGTTCCTGTCCTGGTACAGGGAAATGCTGAGACAGCACGAGGGCTGAATGGGAACAGGGAGAGCTCAAACACCAACATCAGTTCTGACTTTAACTTGTATTTCTTTCCTTCTGAGAGCTGTGGTAGGTCAAAAAAAGTGTGTTTATAGCTTGAGCAAGAATTATGAATTTTAATCCAAGAAGGCCCTCAAAAGCCTTTGCAGGAATGACTCTTTGTATTACTATGCCATTTTCTAGTCCAGTTTTATTTTAATGGCGTTTTCGAGCAAGAATAAGAATTGAGGGTGAAGGACTCTATCTTATTTAAATAGGTCCGTGGCCAGATAGTGGTGCAGCAGTGAAACACAATGCTCTGTGTCACGTGGGAAAGTTCTGGGTTCACATACAGAAGCCTCCCTGAATGTGCCAGCCATGTGTGTGCCCATGATCCAGAGTTGCCTGAGACTGGGAGTTGATCGTGGCATTGAGACCTTGTTAGGGTGCTCTTTCTCTAAATCTCCCATTCTCTCTCACTCATGAAAATCAAAATAAACAGGCACTTCCGTTATCATGTTTTATCACTTTACTTTGACATAATATGGAATTATTTATCTTTGTCTCCTTTTTGAAAAACGTATTCGTATGTAAGTTCTATGAAAGCAGAGACAAGAGGTTGAGAGGGTCTCCACCAAGGATGATGTTGCTGCTTCTCCCTTGACATTTAGCAGTATCTAGAGATATTGCAATTTTGGTCATCACAATTGGGATCAGGTGAGATATGTTCCTTACCGTCTTGCTAGCACAGGCCATGGATGCTGCTAAATGTGCTACAATGCACAGGACAGCTTCCCACAATGAACCATTATTTGCCCAAATGACAATATACTCTGGCTGACAACCCTAATCTAGGCTGTGTCTTCATTTCCTAGAACAATGTCTGGAAATGATTAGTGATCTATAGAAACCTACTAAAAATATGAATATTGGGCCAGTCTATGGTGTGGTAGTTTAGGAGTTTAGGTAACTGTATGCCGCATGGCCGACTGTGCAGTTCAAGTCGGCACTCGGTGACTGGAAAAACACTCTGAGCACATGTGAATGTGTGTCAAAATGCCTAAAAAAGAGAGACAGAGGAAAAGGGATTGTGTGACAACCATTCCTCATGCAGGGTACCTTCTCATTTTTCCTCTCTGACTCTATCTTTGGTGAGTGCTCATCCCCTCTGGCAAATTAAAATAAACATGAATATATTGGGTCATAGGAAAAGTCATGATGCATTTTTGCATAGAAAAAAATGCATCATGACTTTTCCGATGACCAAATATATCAGGATAAATGGTTCAAACCAATGATTCCATGTAGAGGAATGAATTTTTTTATTCATTGCGTTCATGAGTATCATATTTTCTCTACTTACAAATTAAGCAAAGAGAAATGATTATAAATTAAGGTGATGGTAGCATGTCTCCACCCAGAATTTAGAAATATAGGAATTAAAGGCCCATCATTTTGGCACAGTTGATGGCAAACTCAACTGCAGTGCTGGAAGCCATAGGGCTGACCCTGGGTTCAGATCCCCAGGTCAGCCTAAAAGTGTGTCAGGTGTGTGTATGCCTCCCCAGTATCCCAAAGAATTAGACAGCTGGAAAAAGGAGATCTCAGTGTGATGAGACCCTATCAAGAGTGTCTCACTCTCTCTCTCTGTCTCTATCTCTCTCCCCTCCTCTCTCTAATGCATATACACATGTTCTCTATCTTGAATCAAATAAAATTAAAAACTACCATACTATCCAGTAATTCCACTCCTGGGTATCTACCCAAAGGAGAGGAAAACATGCCATTGGAAAAACATTTGCACATCCATGCTCATTGCAGAATTATTCACATTGCTAAGACTTGGAATCAACCCATGAATGAGTGGATTTAAAAAGTGTGGCACATATACACTATGGAATACTACTTAGCCATAAAAAGCATTGTGACCCTGCCATTTGATATAAAGTGGGTAAATATGGAAGATTTAATGTTAAGTGAAACAAGTCACATTATGAAAGACAGGCATTTTATGTTCTGACTTAATATATATCGAATGTCTGCACTCTCTGGCAGAAACTGAAAGATTGGGAGTTATAATAGCAGGAAGGACAGCCAAAGGTACTAGAAACAGCATAGAAACGGGTAGATAATGGGGAAGGAGGAGATCGGGGTTAAGAAAAAAAAAGAAACATTTATTAGAAACAAAAATGAAAAGTGATCCGTTGATGATAATCTACATGGTAATATCTATGCTTTGACTAACATGCACTATATTCACACTGGGAAGAAATTGTTATTCTGTAAAGATGTACAGTGGTTAAGTATGAATTAATAATTGTAAAAATAAATAAATAAATAAATAAAATTCTTCCATGACTTTGGAAAAAAAAAAAAGAATAAAAAGAAATGTAGAAAACAAGATGTCCTCCAAGAAATAAACTGTAATAAAGTATAAACTGATAAATAAGGAACAGAGCCAGGATATGCAAATTCCCCTGAAGATAAATAATGGTGCCTAGGTTGGGACATTCGAGCATCACTGTGAGTGCCAGCTAAACACATGGTTTCTGGAGACAGATTGTGTGGATTCCAAGCTCAGATCTGCCATTTTAAAGGCAAGTAAACTAGCTAAACTCTATGTCTCAGCTTCCTCATCTATAACATGGGAATAATCATAGCATTTGACACAGGCTTGTTATGAGACATCAGTGAGATAATGCATTAAGACAGCTCAGTGAATGCAATGCCTAGTATGTAGTGTGCCCTTAGTCAGTGTTAGCCATTATTTATATCACTTAGGGTACTAATAGACTTACAGGGCTGAAGAGTTCATGGGGACTGTGTGGGGGGTCAGCAACAGAAGCATAGAAAAGCCATAGTTGGGGAATTAATGCTTATTGCTCTCCTGCCTTATGGCAGGCATTTTATTAAGCCTTTACTTCATTTAATTCCCAAGGATACTCTCTAGCTAAAGGAGGCTAAGTAACTAATCAAAGGACAGACAACAGTAACAAGTGGTGTTGAGATGCCTGGGGCTTGTCTGACAATGAGCAATCCTCTCTCTTCCCAGTTAATCAAAAGGCGATGCCTGGGCAGAAATGACAATGACCAGTTCACATAAAGATTCTGATGGCAAATTTACCTTTCCCGTGGAAATCTGCTTTACTCAATGCTCTTAAATATTTGGGTGACCCTACCAATTGCCCTTACTCTAATGTAATCTTATTAAGCAACTGTTTGATTTAATGTTTTTCCTTACATCTGCCTACAGGTAAAGAATGGGCAGTAAGCCAGGTGTGGCGGCATGCTATAGTATTAGCTACTCAGGAAGTGGAAATAGGAGGACTGCAGCACAGCAAGAACCTGTCTAAGAAGCAGCACGTCTCTCTCTCTCTCTCTCTCGTACACACACACACACACATACACAGTGCATTTAACCCATCAGAGTATTCTTATAGCACTTACATTACTCACTATAAAATTTAATAAAGAGCTTTGTGCATAAAATGTTGCTTTGTGAGCTTAGATAATATGTGCTACCCTTGAGAAAGAATTGTGTCTGTCTGCACCTGTAATAGTCAGGTCCATGCCCTGCATGATAAGGTTCAGCGGAAGCATTACCAGACTGTGGTGGTAGTGGGGTGTTTCTCTGGAGTGGGAACTCAGATCTATACAAATCTTTGGCCTAATGGTACCTGAAAACCAAATGAGATGTCATTTTAATGAGCTAATTTACCATATTTATACATGTAAGAAGTTGACCTCTTTATATTTTCTTTTGGGGTACTTTCTTTTTCTTTCAGTTCTGGGACAGAAATATATTATTATTTTCCCTGTAATTTTTCCCTATGCAGGCAGTGTTTTTACAGTGGCGTTACACCATTGAAGGAGCTGATCAGAGCTGCTAAAGGGGGCAATGAACTGCATTTAATTAAGTCCTGCTTGCTAAGAGTAAACAGAAGCATGTGCGTTGATAGCAACAGGAACTGGCTGTGAGACCAATTCTGCCTGGGACTGAAGATGCACCTAGTTCATTTGCTTGTGACACAGTATTAGGACATCATCCCATCAATTTTCTCTCTTGGAACACTTTAGGGGGAAAGTATTAGCGATTAAGTAAGCAAGACGATGTGTAAGTAAGTATGGCATTTATTTATTGAGAAACTCAGTCTTCTTGGAGGCTACTGAACAACTGGTGCCAGCGTTTTCATCCCGCTTTTCTGGGCTCCTTTCAGAAGAAATGACCTGGAAGTTCTGCTCCACAACCAAGTCTCTTATTTAGTATCCATTGAGCATCAGTTTAGCCTATAGCATTACAAAACTCTCAGCAAACAAATTACAAAATTCATTTTAATCAACCTCAATTATCTGTATTTTAGTAGACAATTAAATAGTCTTTTGTCATAATCATGATTTTATTCTATAAATCAGTGACTACAAAGCTGTGGGTGAGGAAGGAGATACTTCAAAATAAGACAAAACAAGATACATGGAGAAAAAGAGATTCTGGGGGCCAGCAGATAGCATAGTGGTTATGTTGCTAGACTCCCACATGGCCAGCCATGGTTCAAGCCCTGGACCTCATAGTTTGAAAATCACGCTGGGCGCATGTGCATGTGTGCTCAAGATCCCGGAAGGGGGATGGAGGAGAAGGGATTGTGGCATGGCCGTCCCCTGTGGGGGTTGTTTTCTCACTTTCCCTCTCACTGTCTCTGTCTCTCTCTCCTGTGAGTACACATGCCTTATGTCATAAACCACTTAAAAAAAAAAAAGAAAAGAAAAGAGAGGCATTCTGGGACCATACTAGTAGCCTGGTAGTTAAGGGAGCCAGGTACCACACGGCCAACTGTCCTTTGAATCCTGACCCTGGTAGCTTCGAAAACATTATGGGTATGTGTGTGTGTGTATGACACTAATTCTGGTAGGACGGAGAAATGAAGAAGGAATTATGGTGTAACCATGGCTGACTAGTTGGTGCCTTTTTGCTTTCCTTCTCTCTCCACCTCTCTGTCTCTGGCGAACACATACACTCTCTGAAGATTAAAAATTAATGAATAAATAAATAGAAAGAGTATATAGTAGTATTGCCCAAAGTGTGATACATGAATGAGTTCCAAAACTGATCTTTGAGACTCTGTCAGGTCATGCACAAGAGTAATATCCTATCTTCATAAAAATACTGTTACCAGCTTTGTCATTTGCACCAATGATGCAAGAACAATGATGCGTAAAACTATTAGCCCCTGTGCAAGAATTGAGAAAGCTATATTGGACTATACCAGTCATTTTTAACCATAGGTTTTGTAAAAGTAATTTTCTTAAATCTCAACTGCAAATACACACCTTTCTAATGTTTTGTGCGATGAAGTGAGAGGTATACATAAAGCACTTTGCTGCACAAAAAGCTGTGTGTGTGCCTGTGCATGTGCATATATCAAAAGGACTTGTGCAACTGATTAGGAACAGACTAAGTATTTTTTCATGGAGCATTACTTTAAGTGAAAGAAGACTGACAGACAAACTATGTTTATTCAGGCTTGGGTATTTTGTAAGTATTTTTCTGAAAACGAATGGAGCTGTCTCTTCAAGTGAAACAAGTGACAGTATTTTTTTTTTTTAACCAATGATAAAATTGGATCTTTCAAGCAAAAATTAGAATTTGGGAAAGTTTGCCTCTGTCACCTTGAGCATGACAACTTCTCAATATCTAAAGGACTTTTATGATAAGATTGATGATGATATTTTCATGTCCCTTAAATGTTTTGGTTCTTTTTTTTCTCCTTTATTCTGTCTTTATCTCTTAAATTTTCTATAGGGTATGTGTGTGCTCGCAGGGGAAAAGAGAGAGAGAGAGAGAGAGAGAGAGAGAGAGAGAGAGAAAGAGAGAGAGAATGCATCCCCAGGGAGTAACATCATGCCGCCATACCCTGTCCTTCACTTTCTTCTTGGGATTTTACATACATATGCATAATGTGTCTGGAGTTTTTCAAGCTACCAGGTCCAGGACTCAATCCATCCAGTTGGCCATGTGGGATCCAGCTGCCTTAACCACTATGCTACCTAGCTGGTCAGGGTTCTTAACTATTTTTTAAGAGCATAAAGGGTCCCTGAAACTATTAATTTCAAGAAAATCTAATGTAACAAAATACATTTTGATCAAAAGAAATAAATGCTTTATAGGAAAGGTGGTGAAAAATACAATTCTAAAAGAGTGAAAGACAGAAGTCTCTGGATGCTGTGGCTTCCTAATTTCAGCCTAAAATACTTTTCTTTTTTCTTTGAGTTGGGAAATTTCAGCCTCAAATTGAAAAAGTACATTAAAATATACTAAAATACTTTTCTTTTTTCTTTGAGTTGGGAGTTTGCAAACCCATAGGTTTTCTCCAATAATTTTATTAAGTGCTATATATTTGACATTATATTATTGCTGTACAATGCACATGCACACACATGTACCCTGTGTGAATTTTAAGCTGCCAGGTATGGGACTTGAACTGTGATCGGTCATGTGGTAGTGCAGTGCCTTAACCACCACATTACCTGCTGGCCCGAGAGTTTTACATTTTTAAAAAGTTTATAGGAAAGGCTGGAAATACCTGATGAAATGCTTTGCTTCTAAAGCTCTTAGGATGAACAATTAGGGTAAGCTACAGTTGGCATATTCCACAGGAACACAATTTACCAGTAAAGTGCTGAATGATTTTTGAAATAGCTGAGAAATCCTGCTGATAGAAAGATTCTCCCTGACAGGGGACAAGAGTTCAAGCTGAGTTCTGGCATTTTCTGTGGAGGGCTTTTCCAAAATAACACTAGGGAACTGTTAAAGAAGGCACCATGCCCAGAGTTAGGTAGAAACCTACAACAAAGCATTGCAGCAGAGTCTGCAGTTATCACATTGGAAAGAGCCTAGAGGCCATAGGAAGCACTTGGCTTGCTTTCTAAATGGTCCTCTCCTTCCATAGCATTGACAAAAGGAACGCAAGCTTAGGGGCTGGTAAGGAAAAGTTGCTGTGAGATATCTCAAATGAAATAGCACTTATATCTATCACCACACAAGGAGAAGGAAAAGCATAATATCGAGTAATCTGCTTCAGATACCAAGGGATTTATAAATCCTTATTGTGGAATTTACATCGGTGCTATTCATTTTAGTTAAAACCATATCAGATTAAAAATGCTAAGAGACGCACTAGATGATGGTCATTAAAAAAAAATAAGTTCATCAAGAGGGTGCAAAATAGTAAGCAAAGCACTGCAATTCTGTTACATAAAGAACGACTAGGTCCATGTCAATATGATTAAACACAGTATAATGCAAAGGTGATGGGCATGGATTTCACACTAAAATGAATCAATGTTAAAATAAATAAAATAGGCCTGATTGTGAAATTCCCAATGGGAGTGTGGCTGACTAAGTTAAAGGACAACCAAATAGTTCCTTGTGTCTACTTATCCGGAATTATGTCTGTAAGCTCTTCTGAGCACAGTGACTCTTGGTGATGAGGAAGTTTGCACATGAGAGTCCTCCGTACAGAGCTCAGGGTAGGAATGTTAACTGGCTCCTAGTAGCTCAACTCCAAGGTAGTAGCAGTTGCATTTTAGTGACCAACTTCCAAACAATGTTATCCTCATTGCTCTAGTTTAAATGTGCCCTCCAGAAGTTCATGTGTTGAGACTTGATTGTACTGTCTGTATTGTAAAAATATTAAGTGAAAACTTAATTGCCTCACAGTGTCCCTGTGAAAGCCTGGTGGGTAATGATTGGTTCATGGCGATTGCAACACAGAAACAACATTCTCATGAATAAATTAATGATACCACATGTGATCCAATAAGTTCTAACTTTTGGGGGATGGGGTTCTCGTGAGAGCTGGTTGTCATAAAGAAGAGATGAGTTAGGGTCTCCCTCTCTGCTGATGCTCCTCATTTTCTGTGCTTCCTATGGACATTCCATATGTCTAGGACTGGATTTCTCAGGTACTAGAATTGTGAATTTGTGAATAAACTTCTCTCTTTTTAAAAATCACCCAGGCTCAGGTATTCTCTTAGTGATGCAAAAATGAACCAAGACACCCATCAAAATCTCTGCTGTGGTTATTCAGCCAGATGAGATGAATTATAAGAATGTGATCCATGAATTATTTTCATAATAACTTCATTGCATTTCACTGTTAGTCACTTCATGCTTTTTAAAAATTGTTCACTTTCTTTTTTGTAATACATTTTATTCCTAGTTAAATACTTGGGGCTCCCCAGTTAGGCAGACCTCTTTCAAACTTGTTGACTTCTAAGAGTGACTCGCCGTAAGTAACTTTTCTGAATCTCAGTTTTGCCAATTGAATAAAGAAAGATATGGGCCAGTGGTGGCACAGTGGTAACCCAACACTTTGTGATGCTGGATTCACATGGGAAGGTCCTGGGTTCAGATTCTGAGGCTTTCCTTATGCACACTGGACCTGTGCGTGTATACTTGTGATCCTGGTTGGCTGAGGCTAGGGGTGGATTATGGTGTGAGGTCCTTGCTCTCTCTTTCTCAAGAAATTAATAAACTTTTAAAACATGGGATAACAACATGCCTTTTAATAGAATTGTGGTATGAAATAAAACTGGAGTAATAAAAATAAGTATTAGCCTTTGCATAGTTTTCTAGGAGTCAGCCATTACTGTACATGATGCAGTAACCCTTTCGTTTTCAAAGCAGCCCTGTAATATTGGGACTCTTACTATCCTGAAGCTATAGTGGCACAGAGAGCTTTAGTGATTTGTCAATGACCACAGCTAGTAAGTGGTAGAGTTGCAATTTAAACTCAAGCACTCTCTGTACTCTTAAACCATGATACTATTAATATAATGTCAGTAAAAAGTTTAGCAAAATTGCCTGGCTATTATCATTGTTTTATCATTTTCTTTTGTAACCATTCCTTTTTTTTTTTGTTCTCCTGACTCTCCTAGTCATGCCTACAGTGTTGGGGTTCTTCAAAAAATATCCTTTTCCTAAATCTGCATACACTCCCTGCGTAGTTTTGTCTGTTTTCATGACTTCAATAACATTTATATGCTGATGATTTCACAAACTTTATCTTTTTTGTCTGACCTTTCTTTTGAACTGCAAACACATATATCTATGTTCTTTTGGGACAGATTGACTTATAAATACCAAAATGTACCATCTGTCTGCTCTACCCTCCAGCACTATTAATAGAGCTACAATATAATTAATCTCCCAAGCTAGCCACTTCAGAGCCTCCACTCTTTTTTTTGGAGGTGGGGGGAGATTTTCACTATAGAACATGTGCACTCACCAGAGAGACAGACAGAGATAGAGAGATAGAAAGCAAGAAATCCCTCCCCCCAGGGGGGATGGCCATGCTATAATCCCTTCTCCCCCATTCTCAGGCACACACACACATACCTGGCACAAGTTTCAAGCCACTGGGTCAGGGACTCAAACCATAGTCGACTATGTAGGAGTCTAGCAAAGTAACCATTATACCATCAGCTGGTCCCCAGAGCCTCCACTCTGCTTCTCTCTAAATCAAAGTGTTTGCCAAATTCTATTAATCTTATCTCACTCATGTCTCTGGAAATCGATGCTCTTCACTCCCTTCATTACTACCTCTTACCAGGCTCCTGGAAACCTCCCTGCTGCAAATGAAATGAATTTTCTACTGGTTTCTTTGCTACTACTTTCCCTCTCAAATTCTCTCAGCAACTATTGTGAACTTACCATTTTCTCATCTCTGACTAACTCTCACATCAGTCTGTAGTATATGATTATGACAGAGTACTGTGGTTGACAACCAAAGCTTAGATTTAGGATTGGCTATTTAGTTTGTGATTTCAGAAACTCATGCGTTCTCATCCAGGAGGACGCTTGGAAGGGGGTGCAGGAGATGGCTGGAGTCAGGGAAGCTAAGGTCCTGAGATGCTATATTTTCTGTGCGTCATCCACATAGATGTGAAGTCATGTAATAATATGATGGAAGTGTCTAGAATTGTGATAAGTATCATATAGTGGCTTCTAAACTTTTTAATAGGTAGGTTGATGATGTTGATCAATGGAAGTAGAGACAGGTAAAGGTGGGTGCCATGAACTCCAGTGGTGTTAGAATAAAGTCTGGAGACCATTTTAGAGAAAAAGAAAATGCCAACCACATTACCTAATCCTATAGCATAGAGGGTGAGGTGGATAAGCACCTTGCCTGGAAGAGGGCTGCTGGGGAAACTGTGTAGTCAGAGGACCAGCAGGCTTTAGTCAAGAACACATGGAGAAAAGCTTAGTGAAGCAAGGGGCAGTGTGGAGGATTGTAGGGAACAGTAGTTAGTTCAAAATGGAAAGAGGACCATGGTAGTTCAGGATGTTGTGTCTGATCATAGAAGTCCAGCAGAAAACGAAGGTTGGAGAGTTTATATTTTGTGTTAAAGTTGACCAAAGGTAATAGACAAGGATGGCATGGAGGGCTGACACGGCTGAGGTTTTCAGTCACAGTCCTCAGAAAGCCAGCTGAAGGGGCATCTTACGCTTGCCTGGAAAGATCTCATTCAGACTTTTTTTCAAAAGAAATTCTAGCCCTGGAGAATAGGTAGCAGTTTGAGTGAATTCCTGAGACTAACATTAGAGACCCTCTGAGTTTGGATTGCATATGCCATACTCATCAGGAGTCTGAACAAAATGGCAATAAGAAATGAAGGTAAGATAAAGGGACACAAATAAAACCATTTCTGAACTTCCAAGGGCCAAACTTACTTGGTAAGGAAATATTTTATATGATAGACTACATAATTTGGTAAAACATTTGGTTAGTAATAAATAAAATTATTTGTGCTACTAAGAAGATAGATACTAGATAAAATGATTAACATATTTCAGTAAAGACACATCATATTGTGAATATTACATATTTTTAATAATTGATAGGCTATGAATATAATGGTTTAAAAGTGTCTTGACCAACTTGAAAATGTAAGCTTACAAACTGTGACAAAAAGGTTCAAGTATAAAAAAAAGGGAACATATAGAGCTTGGAAGAAATCAAGACAGCCAATAATACTTCACACAGATGTCTTTCTACATTATAATATCTTTAAGAATGCTGAAACTTTATAATTACAACAAATAAAATTGTTATCCAGAGAACATGCAATTTTGAAATGCCAGAAGGTTACTGGAAATTCTTTCATAGGCAGTTCTTTAAAAAGACATCAAGCAAGATTTTTCTGGATTAATAAAAAAAGTCTCAAAGAATGTAATGTAAAGTGAACATGGTATAAGTAGAGGCCAAGGGAAACGATTCTTTCTTCATAAATGGGTCACCAACCTGATGGCTAGCTTTCTTTATAAAATTGCATGTCATATCTAAAGATCCTTATGGCAAAAGAGGATCAAAAGAAATCACGGTGTCACATAATTTTGTGAATCCTTTACTAAATCATTTGAAAACATTTCAGTAGAATTGATTTGGCACAGAGCTGTTTTATCTCTCTTAACTTCTCGTTTTATTAAAAATAAGATGATTTATAGACATTGGTTGGCAGAGAAAATACGCATAAGAAAAATTTTAAATGGCTTTCTTAAAAGCTACAGAAATGATTTAAAGAAACACCTAAGTATTTACCAGCTTTTGTAGCAATCTTAGTTACTCTTAAAGATCAGAATTCATGTTTTTAAATATTAGGATATGGCCAGATAGAAGATGTACTGGAAAATTCCCAAGAGCAACTAATGTTAGAAGCAGTAGAGGCAGCATTGGGAAGTCATTAATAATAAAGAAATTCAAGAAAGAATTTTAAGAAACATTTTTTATATTTTGCTCAAACTGGGCATACATCCAAAAGAGAGAATTAGCTGTGGATGGAATCTCAATAAGTATAGCTGCACTGGTATGGATTAAGGGCATCTTCCTTCCCAGTCTCAGGAGGTCAAGGTTGAGCACCATGCTTCAGAGATAAAAGGGCACAAAGAACACTAGGTTGGGCATTATAAAGATGATAGCACCAAAGATCTGAGAGCACTTTCATTGGCAGTTTCGATAGCATATCCCTCTCTAGAGCTCTAGGCTTATTGATTTTGGTGGACCTAAGCTTATTTCTCGGATGGATATGTGGGGACTTGCTAAGAGAAGAGTACATGCATAAAGATTCTTCAGGAACCAACTGTAGGGCCTTGAAAGGAGTGGACTGGGAAGGAGCCATGGAGAACTGGGAAGAATTTGATCTTCCTAGCAAAGTAATCACATTTTGTCCAGGTACCACTTGGAATGACTGTTGACTCTCACACGAATATCTTGGTCTCAAGGGTGAATTTCTTTGTTTGGATCAATCAAGTAAAAAAAAAAAATATGTCCAAGTCAGTTAAATCATCAGATTTTTTTAACGGAGTAGCTCTTTTGAATCTGCCAGTTGTTTGACTGTATCTGTGCATTTGGACTTTTGTCTAAGAAGAATTTATTCTCTTCTGGTAATGATGATGAATTGATTTTATTCTATTGTTCTTGTCCAGTCATGCTAGTGCAACAACAGGCATTAGGAGTCAGAAGGAAGAAGTGAACCAGCTGGTGATGTGACACCAGGCCTAAGTCAGTCCCTTTGGAGAGCAATTCTATGACTTTGATACAATTAACATGCACCTTTCACCACTGAGCTTATCAGTGACAGACATACATTTCCACATGAATGGTAAGACAGCCTTAATCAACAAGTAATATCTGGATATAAACCCTCATCACCTATGTCCACATGCAACACGTACAGATTGCAGTTTATTAAAAAAGGATGCCAAAAAGAACAAATCCCCAAAGTCTTAAGAAAACCCAGGTATATTATAACTTCTTTATCACTAAGATGTATTACTCTGTCCTAGGTGAAAATCGAACTAATCTGCCCTGATTTTCTGCTCATAAGATTTTGTTGATTATTTCCTACAATACATGCTTTGCTCGTTGCTGGCACCTGTTGGGTCTGTCTTGTCTCAGGTAGTAAAGGTGAGATGACCAGCTTATAATTCCTGAAAATAATGATTTCTTTTAAAAAATTATGAAAAGAAATTCCTTTTTTCAACTTCAGGGTTTCTGAAGGTTATTAAAATATCTGACATAGGTTCTTTTGAGATATAAATCTTTCTTTTCATGCAGCATTTCCACTTCAGCTTCTCTCATATTGTTTTTGTTTTGTTTTTAAGAGAGATTTTTTTGCTATAGGGACTGTGTGTTTGCTAGAGAGACAGACAGAAAGAAAGAAACATCTTCCTGGCGTGGTGAGGATGGCCATGCCACAATTCTCCTCCATTGTCCTCTGGGGATTTTGAGCATGCATACACACACACCTGGCATGACTTTTAAGTCACTGTGTCAGAGACTCAAACTGTGGTTGACTACCTGGGAGTCCAGTGACATAACCATTACACCATCTGCTAGTCCCTCTCATGTTGTGTTAACAAATGGTGATCCATTATATCTGTTTTTCATCTACTTCTTTACGATAGAACAGGCTGACTAAATTATTTCTTCTAAATCTTAGTAACAAGATTCTACAGAACACTTTCCACAAGTGTTGGGGTTGTATACACACTCATTAGTTCTCTCTGTGTGTCTCTGCAGTAATAATAACATTGTACATATTTCTAATGATTTACAGATTCCAAACTGTTTAGAGAAACTTTATATAAAACAATTTGTCAGAAAAGCAATAACTGTCAGACAAAACTTTCTAGCTGCTTTCACATGTCACTAGGCTGCTTGATACACTACACGAAATTCCTGTGTCTATCAGAACAAATCCAGATCCCTCAGCTTGGCATTTGCAGTGCACCTTCATTCTACCATTTTTTTAAAACAACCAATCTGTTCTTCCAATGCTCCCCAAAGAAGATCTTGAGCTTCAGCCAAGCAAGTCTCAAGTATATGGAACAGGTTGCAGTCAGTCCTGCCTTTACTCATTATTTTCATCATTTCAGGTTATCTATCAGTTTCATTTGCAAATACTTCTAGCTCTTTCTAGTTCTGCTCATGCTCCATCTTTCCAAGATGTCATTTTCTTTCCAGTGAATACCAATGTCTCCCTCTACTAAACTCCCAGTGCTTTAACTTTCTGATCAAATATATTTCATTCTTGGGACCAGCAGTTACCATAATGGCTATGTTGCTGGACTCCCATGTAGTCGACCATGGTTCAAGTCCTGGAGCAATGGCTAAAACTCACGCCGGGCGCATGTGCGTGAGTGCCCAAGATCCTGAGAGGAGAATAGAGGAGAAGGGATTGTGGCGTGGCCATCCCCCCTGGGGGGTGATTTCTTGCTTTCTCTCTCTCTGTCTTTCTGTGTCTTTGTGTCTTTCTGGTGAGCACACATGCCCTGCAACAAAAACCTCTCAAAAAACCAAACCAAAACCAAAACAAAAACAAACAAAAACAACAACAAAACGATATTTCATTCTTTTGTATGAAATTGTATATCTTAAAATATTTCATCTGTTTCTAGAGTCCTCTAACTATTTTATGCATGCATCTTATTTTCCCCAAAGATGATAAATTCTTTGAAGGGCCATGCCATATATTTTTACTATTGTCCTCTGTGCCACCTACCTCTCTGCTTTGTATTTACAATATCATTTATAAGATACCCCCGACTGGAATTTATTCCCCTGCTCCCAGCAGTACTTTCAGCCTGAATGTTGTTTATTCAGCTATTAAAGCACTTATCACAGCTGTTTCTCACTGTAGATTGTGAATTTTGGATAGTCTTCTCTAATGCCTTATTTTATCTCTCAAAGTACCTAAGATAGTACTGTTTATAAAATAGATTTAACAATACACACTAATGAAGTTTCTATTAAATTTCAACTTTGTTCAATCTATCAGTATTCTCCATAGCCCTCTTACTGAGGAACAAACATCTCCACAGTTAAAAATGATAACGCTTGAACAAATTAAATTGACATTTGGCATGTGATAAGAAAACAATTCATTACTTTTCTAATTCACTTATTCAAAAATAATGTTCAAGGGGACCAGCAGTTAGTGTAATGGCTATGTCACTGGACTCCCATGTAGTCAACCGTGGTTCGCGTCCCAGACCCGGTGGCTTAAATTCACACTGGGCATGTGTGCTTGTGTGCCCAAGATCCCGAGAGGAGAATGGAGGAGAAGGGATTGCGGTGTGGCCATCCCCTATGGGGGGTGATTTCTCACTTTCTATCTCTCTGTCTCTGTCTGTCTGGTGAGCGCATATGCCCTATAGCAAAAACCTCTCCAAAAAAAAAAAAAGTTCAAGTCCAAATTTCAATTAATCCCTTGTGCTGTTAGACCATCATTACTTAAGAGGCAGTTGCTATAATAAAAAATGCAAAAATAGTTATTGAACATGGTAGAAATGTTACTATATCAATGTGTCATGCTGTCCTCAGCACATGATTTTATATAAATGCTAATTTATCAACTTCAATATATTTATAAATTAATACATCTGTAGGTGGCAAAGTTGGAACAAAGATTATCTTTTCATTATAATAGTCAAGACAATCTCATGACATAACTGATCAGTAACTGATCACCTTCTATTTCCCCTCTCTTGATTTCTGTATGACACTCTTTAAAGGTGGGCAGAATATTTCATGGACTCAATCACAGAAAAAGTTTCATGAGGACTTTGAGTAATTTTAATTAGAATTCAGATAAAATCCATCTCTTGTGCTTAGCAAAAGCATCTGCCTTGCATTCTCCACTTAAGAATTAGAGCCGAAAATATGAGCGCTTTCCTGTTATAAAAGTGCTGCATCTGTGTAAAGTTAAAATAGCTTCTGAGGACAATTTTCAACACATTTGGAAGCATTATGGTTTTAAAAAATGCAGCATTCAAAAAACAAAATTGAGGCCTCATTTAGAGATATGACTGCATTTCTTGTACACAGAATGCCTTTTCTTTTAGCATGTGCTAATTCCTTGAGCCATTAGCCTACTCTTAGTTTCATTTTCTGGACAGTCCATAGCATGGTACTTGCCCTGTAACAGGTGCTCAGAAGTGTTTGTTTGTTGAACGAATAATTGAATGAGTTCAAGGATAGAAAAGCTTTGGGTTTGTCTATTTATTTCTTCTGTTACCAATTTTATCCTAGAATGTTCTTCCAGTATGACAATGCCCTTGAGCTCTGAGACTAATTGGAGAAAACGAAGCAGACGATTTAGAAAGATAAACTGCATTTGTGCAAACAAGAAAAGAAAAATTGTCTTAAAACATATTTCATTAGGGAATGTACTTTCATTTGCCAGGAAATTCTCTAAAATACGAAGCCTAAGAAAGCTACATTATTGATAGAGTTCTCTTTAATTTGGTTCTTACGTTTATTGCAGTTCTTAAATAACCAAATGAAAATCCTGTAAGACTGTCTGATCTTAGTTGAGACTCAGATCCTGATTCCTAAATCAGATTGTTATTCCCTGTTTTGGTAAAGCCTGAAGTTCTTGTCCTCCCCTCCACTGGCAGGTCCCTGTGTTATGCAGCCTCAGTGTTTACCATGTGAGTGATGCCCCAGGAGTTCTGCCTGATGGTGGCCCTGCCATGGGACTGACACACTGCACAACTCCATTTGCTATCCTGCAGAATTTTTTAGAAGAAAAATCTTTCATATTTTTAGGACAGTCTGATGTTACTCATCATGTACATTGAACCGTAATATTTTTGATCACACCTATATGGCTTAAAGATAACAATTCAAGTTCTTTTGATGATAAAACACACTCACTGAAAATGTGAGTTAGGGTCAGCTAGTGGCATGGTGATTAAAGTGACTGGATCCCATATGGCTGACTACATGGCTCAAGTCCCGGACCTGAGGGCTTAAGAAACACGATGGTTCATATGTGTACATGCCCCAAATCCTCAAAGGAGAAATGAAGGAGAAGGAATTGCAAAGTGACCATCCCCCATAAGGGGTGCTTTCTCACTCTCTCTCTCTCTGTCTCTCTTCCTCATTTCTAGTGAGCACACACACCCTCTGAAAAATTAAAAAAAAAAAAAAGAAAAAAGAAAAAGAAAACTTGTGTTAAATGCATAGACCAGCTCTGATTTCTTTTTTTCTCCCCAGCTTTTTTTTTTTTTTTAGAGATTTTTGCTATAGGGGATATACATTCACTGGAAAGACAGAGAGAGACAGAGAGACAGAAAGTGAGAAATCACCCCCCAGGGGGGATGGTCACACCGCAATCCCTTCTCCATTCTTCTCTTGGGATCTTGGGCATACATGCACACGCGCCCAGCGTGAGTTTGAGCCACCAGGTCCAGGACTCAAACTGTGGTTGACTACATGGGAGTCCAGTGACATAGTCATTACGCTAACTGCTGGTCCCTTCTCCCCAGCTTTATTAAGGAATAATTGACAAATAAAAATTGCATATGTTTACAATGTACAATATGAGGTCCTGATATATGCATACATTGTGATACAATTAACTCAAGCTAATTAACATCAATTACCCCACATTTGTAGTGAGAACATTATGGTCTACTCCCTTAGTTATTTTCATGTATGTATTACTATTAACTAAAATCACCATGCTGCACAACAGACTTCTAGACCTTTTTTATCCTGTCAAATTGCACAAACTCTCTGTTCTCTGGCTTTCCCCTTTTAGTTTCATCTAGCACTTTACTAACTCCTCTTTTCTGAGTCTTCAAATTATTCATTTCCATGAACTATTTCCATATAAGCATTGAAATATTTTCAGGTATGTCTTATTTAAAAATAATATTAAGAAAAATCCCTCAATATGGGTCTTCTTTTGGCCATCTTTTCACCCTCTGTACACTATCAAGCTTTCTTTCTTTTTTCTTTTCTGAGAGAGATTTTTGCTATAGGGTGTGTGTGCTCAAGAGAGAGACAGAAAGTGAGAAATCACTCCCCAGGGATGATGGCCACACTGTTATTCCTTCTCCATTCTCTTCCCAATATCTTGGGCACACACACACACACACACACACACACACACACACACGTGGCATGAGTTTTAAGCTGTTGGGTGTAGGAATCCAACCACAGTCAACTATGTGGGAGTACAGTGACATAACTATTACACTATCTGCTATTCCCACTATCAAGCTTTCTTAAAAGTGGTTCTATATTGACTGTACTTTTCTATCTCTAACTCCTCAACCCACTGAAACTTAGCTACTTTCCAGTCATTAAGTTCTACTTCAGTGAACCTGCTCCCAATAAGGTTATTATTGATTTCCAAATTACAGAATCCAATGGATACTTTCCATCCTAAGTATTTATGTTTGTTTTATATAACACTACTTTCCAGTAGTCCCTTCAAAAAAATAATTTCCTGGGGAATGACGGTGGCATGGCAGTAACCCAACTAGAGTCATGTGGGAACGTACTTGGTCATGCCGCAAATACTTCCTGTACATCTGCACACACCCATGAACCAAGCTAGCTGAGTCTGGGGTGGATCATTACATGAAGGCCATACTAGAGGGGGCTGTTTCTCTGTCTCTTCTTCTCTCCATTTCTCTCTCTCATGGAAGAAATAAATAAATAAATGAAATGATTCCTTATTTTTTGTAAAAGCATTCTCTCCAGATTTTGCATTTTATATCTTTGGCTAATTTTCCCTGAAGTATCTTTATTATTTATTTATTTAAAGGTTTTTGCCTTAGCATGCAGGCACTCACCAGAGAGTGAAAGAACAGAGACAGTGAGAGAGAAAGTGAGAAATCATGCCCGAAACAGGAAGGCCATGCGGCAATCTTCTCTTCTCCATTCCTGTCCTGTGATCTCGGGAACACACACACATGTGCCTGGTGTGAGATTTAAACCATCAGCTTGAACCATAGTCAGCCATGTGGGAGTCTAGCGATGTAGCCACCATACCAACTGCTGGCCCCAGTTTTTCCTGAAGTTTCTTAATGACACAGTTCCTTTTTCTCAAGCTAAATCACTTGTGTTCATAGGGTTCTTTCTAAACCCTCTTTTTCTTCTTGTTAATTCATATCTTTTCATGGCTATAACTACTTTTAAAATATACAAATCACTTCTACATCAACGACTCTACACCAGACATTTCATCCTATTTATCCAACCAGTTATAGGAAATTTTTATGTAAATATCCTACTAAAATTTTCAGTTCTAAATGTCTGAAGCCATTTTGTTTATCCCTCCTGTAAGTGAATTTTTTTCTTATTACATTATGATTTATTCTATTGCCAAAGTAAAAACCTAAGAGCCATTCTTTTTTTAACGAGTTATTTTATTTAACTTTATTTATTTATTTTAATTTGACCAGGGAGAGGGAAAGTGAGAAAGCAAGCTGTCAGGTCCAGGACTCGAACCACAGTCAGTCATGTGGGAGTCCAGTGCCCTTAACTAACATGCCACCTGTTGGCCCCCTGAGAACCATTCTTAATAACTTTCGTTTCTCCTGATCGCCCACCTAATCTCTAAATTATGTTGATTTTATTAATAAAATATCTCTTGGCATTTGTAGCGTATTGTTTCTTTGCTATTCCTCTTGGTTTGGGGCTCTCTACTTGCTAGCCCTTCTTACAGACTATGATAACAGTGATTTTTCTAATATTCACATTTGTTATACCATTGCTGCTTATAATTCTCATGTTTTTTACCATTGCCACAGTATAAATTTTTACTTCCTTAACACCTTCATTATAAGACATTTTATGCTTTAGCAATGCTAAACCATTTACGGTTACCTAAAGATAACATAGTTTTACCACTCTAATACTTTCAAAGTAAAATTTACTTCCTCTAGAGTATTACTTTAGCATCATATTGTTCACACCCACTCAAATCTGCCTGTCAAACTTGTAGTCATTTTTCCAGTTTCAGCCCATTTATCTTTTTCTCAATTAATCCTCTGACTCCTCTATTGTGCCTTTTGGGGGATCTGTTTTGCCTTGCCACATGAAATCATGATGATTGCTTATGTCTGTGTCCTTCCCTTACACTCTGAGCTGCCTGAAGGCAGAGACTGCATCCACAAACTTCATACGATTACTGGTACATGGCTGGTGATCAAAGTAGATGGCAGATAAATGAAGAAAAAAATACACACAAACAAACACACACACACACACACACACACACATATATTATACAAATATATATGTGTGTGTATGTATATATATATACAGGTTCACATCTTTTTCAAAGGTCATTCATTTGAACAATATGTTTATGTCCAGCTGCTTCGGCATAGGCACTAGCATACGGTTCTGAAGTGTTGAAAGCCACATAGCTCAATGCAGGTTCAGGTCTTGAAAACTTCTAGGTCTCCCAAGATCCTGACTAGCTGGAGGGCTGGGGGGAAAAGATCACAACATGTTCAAGTCTTGCCAGGGTGCCTCTCTCTTGCTCAACAAAATGAATAAATCTAAAAGAGTCAAAGTTAAAAATGCTATGTCACGATTGTAATTGTTTTCTTCAGTTTCGACATGATACTACTGAAGTTCTCTCTTCATCTACAAACCAAGAACACCTTGAAAACATAAAAAATCCTACTTCCTAACAAGAGAGAGTAGAGCATAAGCCTCCCAAAGTGACACAAACAGAAAAGAACAATGATAACTGTGAAACTGAAAAGATTGTGGCACTAGTCACAGAATTATGATGTACCTGTTCCATCCTTTGAAGGACACACTTACATGTGTGCACTCTATGCACAGAGAATTATCTGATACTGTGTTTAAATTAAGTAGTGATTTATAGTCGACCCTGGTTTAAAATGCTTTCCACATCATTTTTTAATACTTCTTCTGTCCCTGGATTTTCCTCACAAAAATGACTTCATGGTATTGCCTAAAACTATTATGAAGCAAAATGAACTTCATAAAATAAAGGAGCTTAAGCCTGGCCAATCATTATTCTAAAGGCCAAAGAATGGTTGACATGAATTTTTAAAAGGCTTGAAGATAGAAGTGCACATAACTGGACTGGGTGCTACTTTTGGCTTTTTAATCTCTGTAGACTATGGTTTCCTATTCTGTAAAATTAACAGATTGAATTATTCACTAGCTAATTAGGAGAAGGGTAAACTTGCTCCCAGCTCTAATATTTGGTGACTCAATCCAGAGATAAACTTCTCTGGATGCAGTATCATTTCAGAAAATGTGATCATCGAAGAAGTGAAGGAGACATGCAGAGTAAGTGCTCATAAAAATATGCATACTTTTTAAAAAAAAAACAATAAGACTATAGTATGAAGGCTGACACATTATAATTGATTTATACTCCAAGAACTCTCTCAGTCATGATTAATTCTCCTGTGTATAATATCTTCATTTAGATTGATGCATATAAGTGTTTCATAATTATAAGGCAAAAAGCAAGGTGCATTCGGTGACAAAATGTTTACAGGTAAGCTGAATACCATGGAAAATGTCAAAGTGTAATAATGTTTACTGATGAATGTAAGCCCTGAAAAATTAATGACAGCAACTTTTTCTTGTTTATTAATCCTCAATATAGCTAATCACTGCATGGGCAGGGAAGATTGTCCCTGGTGCTTTTGATTTCTATGGTGATGAGGTTACCACAGAATCTGCTTGGAGTCTAAGGTACCACTTTATTGCGGTTACACAATCCCAAGTCTTTTAAAATATATGATCTCTCTGTTTGTTTGTTTGTTTTTTTCCTTTTCAAAAAGAATGAGAAAGTTCTGATAAATAAGTGAACACCTATGAATCAAGGTTTTTAAAACTCTGCACGTGAGATAGAAAAAACTTCAGACAGCAGGATTATATTACTTTCTACTTGCTATATTTTCATTACAGGTGGCAGAACTGGTGTAAAAGGCTAAAGGGATTTGCACTAAAATAGAATGGTACTTCAGTCACTGCAGAACGACATTTGGTCAATGACTGACTGCATATATGACAGTGGTCCCACAAGCAGCATACATAGGTTATCCCACATAGTTAGGTGTGCAATAGAGAATGTGTTCTAGATTTAAGTGTGCTGTATGATGATTGCACAATGAAATGGCCTGTATATTAATTCTCAGAATGTAGTCTTGTTATTAAACAATACATGATTATAGTTTGTAGTACAATAAAATATAAATTAGTAGGTAAAAGTTTGAAACAAATAAAACCAAGCCAAGGAAGACTTACAAATGGCCAAGACGTATATGAAAAAATTTTCAAAGTTTCTTGTCATAAGGGAAATACAAATTAAAACCTCAGTGAGATACTACTTAACTCAAGTTAGAAGGGCTAGGATCAAAAAAAATAAAGAACAAGTGTTGGCAAGACCGTGGTAACTAGAGAACTCTCTTGCTTTTGTTGGGAATGTAAATTAGTCAAATCCCTGAAGAAACAATATGGTGGTTTCTCAAAAACCTAAAACACTATAGGCTGAGAACACTTTCCTTTCTCCACTGCATTTTAACACTTTATCAAAGATCATTTCATTGTATGATTTGAGATTTATTTCCAGGTTCTCTATTCTGACCCATTGATCTATGCATCTATTTCTGTGCCTTACCATGCTGTTTTGATTATCACTGCTTTGTAATTTACTTTAAAATAAGGTAGTGAGATATCACCTATTTCTTTTTTTTACATTATTGCCTTGGCAATATGAGGTATTTTATGATTCCAGACAAATTTAGTAATTGTATTTTCTCTTTCTATGAAGAATGTCTCAGGTAATTGGATCAAAACTGCATTGAATATAAATTTATTTGGGTAGGATTGAAATTTTGATTATAGTGATCCTTCTAATCCAAGAGCACAGGAAGTTCTTCTGTTTTTTTTTTTTTTGTATCATATTCAATTTATTTTTCAGTTTTTCATAGTTTGCCTTACAGAAGTCTCTCATCTCTTTGGTTAGATTTATTCCTAGATATCTTATTTGTTTTGTAACTATTGTAAATGGGATTGCATACTTCAATTCTGTCTCAGTCTGTTCACTGTTGGTGTTTAAAAATACTCTAGATTTTTTATATTCATTTTTTATCTTGCCACTTGACTGAATTCATTTATGATTTCTAGGAGTTTTCTGGTAGAGTCCTCTGGATTTTCTACGTATATAATTGTATTAACTTAAACTGGGTCCCTATCTCTCACCAACAACAAGAATTAACACAAAATCAAAGGTTTAAATGTCAAGCCTCAAACTATAAAACTACTGGTAGAAAACTTAGGGGAAACTCTTGAAGACATTGGAGTAGGCAAAGATTTATTAAATAAGGCTCCCTAAAACATAGGCAATAATCTCAAAAATAGACAAGTAGAATTGCATCAAGTTAAAAAGCTTCTTCACAGTAAAGGAAGCAAAGTGAAAAGACAACCCTCAGGAAGGGAGAAAATATTTGCAAATTATTCCTCAGACAAGGGATTAATAATCAGAATATATAGGAAATTGAAGCAGCTCACCCATTAAAAAAATGAATAATCCAATTTTAAAATGGGCAAATAAGTTAAATAGAAAACTCCCCAAAGAAGATTTATGAATGACCAGAAAGCATATGAAAAAATGTTCAAAGTGTTTTGTCATAAGGGAAATGCAAATTAAAACCACAGTGAGATTTAATTTAATCCCAGGTAAAATGCTTAGGATTAAAACAAAACAATGCAAAAATAACAAACAAAAAGCAAAATGCTGACAAGGCTGTGTTGAAAGGAAACCCTCTTACACTGCTGATGCGAAGATACCTTAGTCTAACCACTGTGGATAATAATAAGGAAGTTCCTGAAAAACCTACAAATAGAACTGCCATATGACCCAGCAATTCCACTCCTGGGTATTTACCCAAAGAATAGGAAAATATTCAATTGGATAGACACTTGCACATCCACATTTATTGCAGCATTATTCAGAATTGCTAAGACATGGAATCAACCTAACTGTCCAAAAACAGAGGACTGGGTTGAAAACATGGGGCACATATATAAGAAACAATGAAATCCCATCATTTGATTCAAAGTGAATGAATGTAGAAAGCTTAATGTTGAATAAAATGAACCATAAGATACACATTATACTTAATATCTGCACTCTATGGCAGAAATGGAAAGATCTGAAGATATGATAGTAGAGAAGATAAGTTGTAGATACCATGACCAAAACAAAAGACAGACAAAAGAATGTAGAGTTCTCTGTTAAAAAAGTTTCTGCAATTTTTACTTTACACAAATAAATAAAATTTTAAAAAGAGTTCTGGATTTGAAATCCTGGACCTGTGTTTTAAACTTCTATTTAGACTAATGTATTCCCCCTTTGGAGAATCTTTCAAGCCTCAGTCTCCTTAGATGTCCAAGGATTTTCATGAGGGAAATACCAGCTTCTGTGGGAGTAACAGTTGGTCTGACTCATCTTAGTTCTCATAAAGACAGCCTCACAGGTACTATCTTCTTTGCCATGTAGAAGTTTCCTCTCAGTACTTGATTGATCACCTCTGTGGCAAGAACAGGACAAACTAATTGTCTAAACACATTGTAATCAAGCATGACCTTATGGTTACTATTCTATCTAGGCTCCTCTGATGCAAATTCCAGCAAAGTTGGAACTTGCTGAAAATAAAACTCAATAAAACAATGTGTGGCCTGACTGATAAATAAATATAGATGTGGGCAAAAATGGAGAGAAGATACAAGGATATTGCCAAGCTCTGTGGAGAAAACTGATCTCAAAATATCCCTAAGAATTATTAATGTTTTATTTATTCATTATTCTAAACAGCCTTGCTAAGTCATTCCTGATGGTTTAAAATTTTACTGCTGAAATTCAAAATGGAGTGTTTAGGTATTAAAACAGACAAGCCAAGATTGAGGAAAGTAATGTTAATTCAGCAGTTATAATCTGCTTGATGATGAGAAACTGTGAAACACTAGGCAGTCAGGTCACCAGCAAGTGGAGAAGGCAAGGGTTCCACCCTCATGAAGGAAGTGGTATGGAAGAAAAAATAAAAGAGACTTTGCTAAGATCATTCTTACAACTGAGCATTCAATTGAGACAGGCAAAATATGAAGAGAAATTTTTTTTTTTTGTACAATAAAGATCTTATCATTTTCCTTATACAACAAAGAAAGTTTACTACTTTATCTTGAAAGATAAACTTTCTCCTGGCACAAATTCCTTTGAGAAGTGCTTGGTATAGCTCCTTATTCTTAAGATATCAAGTAAAATTTAGCATGATGTTATTGCAGTTGTTCAAAATCATTAGTTTCCCAAAGAGCCATGAAGTTTTAGTAAACTTCAACAGTAATCAAGGGCATAAAGTTAAATGGTTACTCAGTAATGACATTGTATGTGTTTGGGAGGTAGAAGAAGAGTTAAGTCAATGTACTCTAAAAGTATGATCCAATGTACTACGGCACTCAGAGAAGGTGTCTTCTCTGTCCATTTAAGGTTAATTTGTTGACAGCTGCCAGAAGTGCCAATATTCTATGTGGTCAATAGAAAAAAGATCTTTATGTTTAAATAACAGGTGAGAAAGCAGCAGTGTTTACATTCTGATAGAAAAAGTAAGAAGTCTGACTTTTAATCTTATTCTTATGGGTCACTCCAATATTCAATGTGTAAACTTTTTTCTCTAAAAAGAATTAAAAAGAGTTCTGAATCTGCTCTTTTGATTTTATAAATTCCATAAAGCATTGGAAAACCAATTTGAGCCTAGAAATTTTTATTGGTAGTTCTCTACCTCTGCCTGAATCCATAAAGGAATCTAATAATGACTTTTGTCAAATATCTGAATATTTGAGCACAGACATACTGATAAGCATGAGGGTACTGGATACTTCCAGCAGACAAACAAACTGACCTCTATGATTATTTATCAGTCTATATTTGAATACCAGAGAATGTATCTTTTATTTTCTAGCATTGCTAGTATGAAGTCTTTTCCTGGTAGTGATTAATAATAGGCATACTTGGTTATTATAGTTGTTCCTGACTGTGATAGCAAAACCGTGGCATCATAGTTCAGGCTGTCTATTTCTTTGTACGCTTGAACATATATGAATGTTTCCAAATAATTTCACCTAAATAATTAAAAAAAATATCTAAATGCCTATATATATAAAATGAGGAGGAACGGGGGACGAGCATTTAGAGTAATGGCTATGTAGCTGGACTCCCATGTAGTTGACTGTGGTTTAAGTCCTGGACCCGGTGCCTTAAACTCACGCCAGGCGCGTGTGCATGCGTGCCCAAGATCCCGAGAGGAGAATGGAAGAGAACGGATTGCGGCATGGCCATCCCCCCTGGGGGGTGATTTCTCACTTTCTGTCTCTCTGTCTCTCTCTGTCTTTCTGGCAAGCGCACATGCCCTATAGCAAAAACCTCTCCACAAAAGAAAAAAAATGAGAAGAGCATGACACAGTTCCTTTTATGATTTAAAATTATAATTACATGTATCAGAAGAGCATGAAGTAATGGTCGCCTCAACAGGGATTTGGGAAGCCTTCTGTGCTCTTCTTAACTGGTGTCATAGCAACTTAAGATTCAAATAACGGGAACTTGGACTCATTTCCACTTCTAGATCAAGCACTATTTAATCCTCTAACTTGCATTTCATTGTTGAACAGACTACTTCACTGGGAATCAGTGTTACCTCTTGTTTCTTTTTCCTAGTTGATCTGTACAGTTCTGTATCTTCTGATTTATTGATTCTGGGTTATATAGATCGTGTGAATGTGTAGAGAAACAAAGGATTAAAATTTCTGGCAGAACTTTGCCTGTTTATGGAAGACTGCCTTAAAATGTCAAGAGGTCATGATAAGAGACAGGGATCTTTCAATAAAAATAAATCTATGTATAGGTATTAGTTGCAATGACAAACATTTCTTTCATCTCTTAGTAGGTATTTGTACTATTATGGAAGGGCTGAAGCTATGAGATGTAGTCTGTCTTGCAAAAAAGCTTTGCTTAGAATTTAAAACTAAGATGGAAAACATTCAGCTGTACCAAATGGATCTCGACAGAAAATAAAAACAAATATGGGAGCTCCCCTCAGTGGTCAAAATCATATTCCATCCAACTAGGCATTATGGAATCAGGTAAATCTAACACTTACGAATAGACCACACAATATTCTCTTTCCTATCCCTCTGTTCTTGACTTATTTAATATCATCATTCAGAGTGAGTAATTTATATAAAATTTATTTTTTGCAGCCCTGACTACAAATGACCTTTGCTATATACAGCTGTGCTTCTCAAAGATCATTCACAATCAAAGGGAATTCTAAAGACAGTGTGCCAAGGGATGAGAAACTACTGAATGAAATGGTGCATCTTCCTGAAAATCTGTAGAAAAATGCTTTTATGTCAAATCAAAGATTTGACATAAAGTAAATGCATATACATGAGAATTTAAAGGACTTGATGTGGATGGGAGACCAGTTTGAGTCATCTGGCTCTGGGCTCTCTTGTGCACATATTCATTCTAGTTTTTTCTAGGTTTACTTTGGCAGAGGGGTTTGGGTTTTAGAAACACTGTACCTTCTAAGCCTTAACAAACAGAGACTAAACATGTTGGATTGAAATAAAAAGCCTGCCACATCTGGATACTTATTTATCTCTCCAAATTCATCTCCTTTCACTTTAGCTTCATACTTCACCATTGGTAACACCAAACTCTTGTTTATCTCCTTTACATACCATGCAGTTTCCTACCTTTCCTTATGCTAGTCCTTCAATCCTGCATGCCTTCCCATCTTTTTATTAACCTAGGTAACTCCCACTTGTCTGTTAAGATCCAATAGAGGCATTCCTTTGTTTAGGAAGTCTTCTCTGCGCACTCTGATACCCTCTAGCTTACTACAGAAGAGCTAAATCACACCTATGTATTTGACTTCCCGCTAGACAGTGCACTTCTCAAAGGCAGGAACTTGGCACCCAGTAAATTGCTTAAGACATCAAATATAGGACCTAAACTTTGAGACTCAGGAATATCTTACTCTAATATATAAGTTATTCATCACGAGATTTTGACATAAATCTTGGTTATGAAATGATTATGGAAAAATAGACACATTCTTAATGTATTTTTTTGAGAATTTTTTTTGGTAAAATAATGAAAGAACAGTAAATTAAACCTGATATTCTTTAATTTTGCATTTTGAAAATATATACCATCTTATGAGCTAGGAGACAATACAGATTTTACAAAGCCACAATTTAAATTTGTTTTATTGAAGTTCCAGCTGTATCAAGTAGTTTCTACAAAAATACAAGAGCCCTCCAGTGGTAAAAATAATATAAGTAAATACAGATATTTACTTAATATTTCCTCTTCTAAAGAACTTGTAAAATTTCAATCTTTGTTTTATAAAAGTGCCTGATTTGATTACTTTCCTATATCACTATAATATCACATAAATTATATTTTTAGCACTACCAGGAGAACAGATTTTTACTTAAATAACTTAAATAAACCATAGACAACAGGGGCCCAACTCATTCACTTATCAATGAATATAAGTAGTCGCTAGCATTTAACCACCTAAGGGCAATGCTAAATCTTGCCCAGATACCAGTAATTTAATTCTTTCCACTACAGCCATTGAGATAAATGTTTCTATACATGAAGGCCACTCAAGATAAAGCAAGAATCCAATCAATCCTAGTTGTGTTTGCTACTTCTGTGTTCTACTTAAGCAAAATGTTGTATTTTAATATGTATATTCCTGGACTTGTAAAAGCATAGTGTATGTGTGTGTGTGTGTGTGTGTGTGTGTGTGTGTATGTGTGTGCTTGTGCGCGTGTGTGTCCTAAGTTGTTATTTTGATGGTTTGCATAAGAAATGTGTTGGCTCCTCTTTTAGCAAGTGCATATCTAACTAAGCCAGGCAGCAGCATTTTCATTTTCTTCATCCCTTGTCATCAGATTACTAGTAATGGTTTGGCAGAAAGCCTGGAGTAATGGCTCTGCCTTGAAAACTGTCAAGCTCTAAAATTTACCCAAATGCTGCAACACTGATTGGTGAGGAGATTTTTTTTTTAATTAAATTCTTCTATTACCTTATAAGAAAGTAAAGCTTGGTAAAGCTTGTTTTAAAAGCTCAAGCACATGTTGGTCATTTG
The DNA here is from genome assembly GCF_000334495.1 of Tupaia belangeri chinensis. NCBI lineage: Eukaryota > Metazoa > Chordata > Mammalia > Scandentia > Tupaiidae > Tupaia > Tupaia belangeri. The sequence continues at coordinate 2,199,710 of NW_006159775.1, forward strand.
ATGTTCAAGAGGATTAAGAGTCTTTGTTATAAATATAGAACAATATATTCAATGATTATAATTCTAAATATTCAGAGATGACCCTCACAGATTTATGCTTACTTGTTTTAAAAAGTTTGCAACAACAGAGTAGAAATACCAAGACAAAATTTTATGTCCTGTAATATAATTTCTTATCTAGCATTTTTTTTTGCTTATTTACTAAATATTTTAGAAAGAAAGCATCCGTTGGTTTTCTTTGTTGTGTAGTAATAAACACCAAGCTATCACTTCAGTCAATGTTGCTAACTTGAAAAACAAGTAAGGTTTAGTTAGTATCTGCAAATGACCTTCATGAAATTCAGCCTACTGCAAGAAATGTTATGAGTAATTCTCAGAAATCATACTCTCAAGGAGTAAGATATTGCCTAAGACAAAAGTGGGCATTTCTGGAAGCTACACTGTGTCTTTGAGGCCACTGGGGTGCCATATAGGAAACTGAAGCAATAATTTACCCTTGTGCAATGAAAAATATAATGCAACTTACATACCAGGATTCTCTGCCTCATTAACTTAAATACTTCCCTCATGCCATTTTAAAGGAGAAATTATAATACTGTAAATCTAAGTAACTTAGATTTATGTTCTGCTGTCTGGAAAATGGTTACACAGGATATTTTTCAGCATTCTTAATGTTTTAGGTGTTAGGCAGTTTCAGAATGTGGATATAATTGACTTCGTAATTTGCCAAATAAGAAAAAGTACTACTGTGTGGGTATTCAAAGACACTGCAGTGCTGAAAAGAGATCTTTGGATACTCTAGCAATGAAATTTTAGAGGTCTTAACTAACATCTTTATAGTTTCTGAAGCTTATTATAACCCCAGGGAAAAATAAAAACAAAAATTAACCAGAGGGAAAATATATGCTAACAATTCATGCTACCCAAAATAGCGATTGGTTTCTCTTTCTATGATGTAGAAAGTATGCTTCTTGAATAATTTTTTAAGTATTGTTTTACCTCTTATTTTAAAATGGGAGGAGACAAAATGAAATTGCTAATAAATAAAAAGCAGAAAAATCTTATCAGAGTGAACAAGAAGATGAAAAGGCACCGACATTCTATCACACCTCAGCCACCATAATACCTATCAGTAAGCCTTACATGTAAGGTTTTCTTTGAATGGAATTGTTGATGGTATAAATGTTCATGGAATAGTGATCATAGCATTTGACTGAATGTAACGCACTTTCTAAAGAGAAAGTGGACACTTTGTGCTTGTTAGCCTATTCTTCTTGCACAAAAAAATTTTTCACGAGTGATAACTTTGGTCTATTGTCTTTTGAAACAATTTTTCTTTTTTAAGCTTTCAAATGTGTCAACTTAAAGAGATTAACAGAAAAGGAATTAAGAAACAGATGCGGAAATTGAAGATGACCTTTTTCTTCACAAGGTCTTCATAAAGAAATGATAGCTCAGTCTAATAAATTAATAATGTGTGAGGACATTCTAAAATGGAATAAAATTTTAGAGTTTTGAATCAAGTGGATAAATTGGGGCAAATCACTTTTGAGAGATGGATTTTGAAGACCACAGTTGATCTTCTTACCTGTGGTGCATCTCAAATCGAGTGATGTTCTTTGAGTTTGAAATTTGATTTCTTTTTTTTTTTTTTGGAGAGGTATTTTTTTGCTATAGGGCGCGTGCGCTCGCCAGACAGACAAAGAGAGACATAGAGACAGAGCAAGAAATCACCCCCCGGGGGGATGGTCACGCCGCAATCCCTTCTCCTCCATTCTCCTCTCGGGATCTTGGGCATGCACGCACACGCGCCCGGCGTGAGTTTTAAGCCACCGGGTCTGGGACACAAACTGCGGTGGACTACATGGGAGTCCAGCGACATAACCATTACGCTAACTGCTGGTTCCCGAAATTTGATTTCTAATGGTATTTAAAATCAATGTCTTTTATCAAGGGAAGGGAAACAAAGTGCCAAATAGGAGAGATATTTACAGACGTCCTTTAAAAGTTTTAGTTTTATACTTCAACAGTATTACATGAATTATTACAGTTATCCTACTTTTATATATTTATTTTTTGAGAGATTTTTGCTATAGGGTATGTGTGCTTGCCAGAGAGACAGAAATCAAGAAATCACCCTCTGGTGGGGATGGCCATGCCACAATTCTTTCTCCTCCATTCTCTTCTTGAGATTTTGGGCACATACGCCTGGCATGAGTTTCAAGCTTCTCTATCCCAAACTCAAACTGCGTTTGGACATGTGGGAGTCCAGCACTTTGACCACTACTGGCTCTTATCCACCTGCTGGGCTCCATACTTTTCATTATTAATACAGTGTACCAGGAGTTATTTAAACCAGAATTTACCTAAGTGTATTTCATGGTGCCGAGATGTGATATGTCTATATCTATTTATTATCTATCATCTATCTAGTTCCACAGTCAAATAAGTCTGAGAAACACTGTGATCAAGAAGTGAAGGGAACAACAGTTAGCATAATGGCTATGTCGCTGGACTCGCATGTAGTCTACCGCGGATCGTGTCCCGTACTGGGTGGCTTAAAACTCACACTGAGCGCGTGTGCATGCGTGCCCAAGATCCCGAGAGGAGAACGGAGGAGAAGGGATTGCAGCATGGCTATACCCCCCTGAGGGGTGATTTCTCACTTTCTGTCTCTCTGTCTCCCTCTCTGTCTGTCTGGTGAGTGCATGTGCCCTATGGCAAAAAACTCTCAAAAAAAAAAAAAGTAAAAAAAAGAAGTGAAGCATACTTCTTTAGAGAGTAGAACTTTCAGGAACCTCAATGCTAAGGTTCATCTCAATTTCTGAGAGAGACATATAGCATTTCCCAAATTCATTTGATCCAGGATCCTTATCTCTCTTCAGTCCCACATAGCATTTTGTGAAAGTATTTCTACCAAAACCACAAATTGGATTTGCTCATTTAAATTACAATCCAAAAAACTTCAATAACAAATAAAATAATTATTTTAAAAAAATTCAACTTTTAGGGGTCTTATTAATTTTTGAATTTCTGAGTTTTACCTTCTTAGTGCTTAAAACGGACTGTTTAGCAAAAAGGCAGGGTATCCCAGACATAAATGCTATCTGACTAGGCATTTCTTATGTATAATATAGCCCACCATTCCTTGTATCATTTTTTCCTAAGCCTAGTCTTTTTATTTGCCTCTTGATAAAAGTAGGCCCTGGGGATTAGAATTGCATTCAATTGTCTTTTTCTCCATTTCTCTACTACACATGAGCAATTCTTAGAAATGAGAAAGTGTTAATATTTCACATACACATTACGTTCTGAAGGAATTGCCCTACAAGAAGTTCCTTTTACTTCCTAAACTGTTTATGGACCAGACTCCCTGAGTCAGAAATATGAGGACAGATAAAGTTCTGAAATTCCATAGTACCAAAGAAGCTGGGACAGAAAGCTCACAAAGGTCACATGGCAAAGATTTAGAGAGGCAAAAGTCACAGTGGGGATAAGAGTCAAAGGCAAAAGATGTTAGCGTCAAATCCCAAATAGCCTATTCACATCTTACCAAATATGGACCTGTTCACAGGTGTGTACTACTTGAAGCCTCCATTTGTTGCTCCAGGAATTTGGAGGTACCTATCAGTTAATGTGGAGACTCATTAGAGGTCTTCATAAACATTGCAGTCATTTCTCTTTCTAGGCACATAGAAGGATTGTATTTCCCATTCAATTTCAATTGGATGTGGTCACCTGGCATGTTTTGGCTTAGGAAATGTGAACTTCAGGAAAATGGGTCATTTTGAGCAGAAAGTGGTAACATGGAAAAGGGTTTTCGGCACACCTGTGCTGGATAAGTTGCTTGAATGAGAAGGAAACCTTGGTTTTTATATGCCACCGAGATTGGAGTTGTTACCCCCAGGAAACCATATATAGTATATTTGGAATGCTTCCTCTGTATCTTAGTTTTATCGCAAATAAAATAAAATAACAACATATGTCTCTTACCTACAAATAATGTGAAATATTGGATGCATCTTAGAAGAGAATTATTACATTTATCTGAGGTGTTAAAAAAACAACATCTTTTGGTGCATATGCAGGTTTCTACAAATGAATAGTATCGAACATTCTAATACTTGGAAGTTGATGCATTAGAAGATAAATTTCATTCAAATGTAACTATATTCTTTAATAAAACTAACTAAGGCATATGTGTTCCTGAACTGTGATTAACTCACTGAACTTGTTTTTCAGCTTCATAAATCTGTGAGCTATTACATTACACAAGAATGGGTAAAAAAAAAATAAAATGAGACTAAAAAAAGAAAAATAATTAAAAATAACTCTACTGCTGTCTTATAAACACACAGAGGTTTACAAAACTTTCATGACTCAGAGTATCTCTGAGTCATGCTTACACTATATTTATTTTGCAAGAATGTAAACTTAAGCTTTATTTGTGCAAATAGATGTACATGTACTTTATATTAAGATTCAATTCAGTATGAAATAATAACACACGTTCTACATAATTTTTTTCTATAAGAGTGACATCTCTTTTTTTTGGGGGGGGAGAGGTTTTTGCTATAGGGCACGTGTGCTCGCCAGAAAGACAGAGAGACACAGAGAGACAGAAAGCGAGAAATCGCTTCCCCAGGGGTCTGTCCACGTTGCAATCCCTTCTCCTCCATTCTCCTCTCAGGATCTTGGGAATACACGCACACGTGCCCAGCGTGAGTTTAAGCCGCCGGGTCTGGGACTGACCTGTGGACAACTACGTGGAAGTCCAGCGACATAGCCATTACGTTAACTGCTGGTCCCAAGAGTCACATCTCTTTAAGCCAGTCTATAACAAAGGTATGAGGGGACTTCAAAAAGTTTGTAGAAAAACTTAATTTAAGTCTGAGTTTATTTTGGTATAAAAACTTGAAATTCATGTATAAGTTTTTCATAATTCATAGTTTCCATGAACATTTTGAAGATACCTTGTATCTGCTAAACATGAGATCACTAAAGAACTAATGTAATACCAAGATTATCCTATAACTTGTCTTTTTTTAAAAAAAATTAATTTAATTTTCTTTTATACATTCAATCATGTTATTTAACTTATAAAGTGAATAGTCCAACATGTGAACATTTCTCCCTAGTCCAGTTGATAAAACTATAAAATTATCTTCAACAGATAATACCACATTTCTTTGTCCCATTAATGCTTTGCCTCTCTATTTTTCTTCCAAATGTCCTTCCTCAGACTCTACTCATTCACACACACTATATCTGGTATTCACATCCATTTACTGTGTTTCTATATCCTTTAGTCAATCAGTTTCAGTCATAGAGTGTAGACACTATATATTAAGTGGGGACATACAACTTGTCCTTCTGAGAGAAAAATACTAATTGAAAGAAAGGCAAAATGACTTTTGAAACATACGTGGAGAGTCGCACAAATAAGTTAAGAATATAAATGGAAGAATATATAAAGAACTTTGTTAATTAAATCCATTTTCTTCTGTTTTTGTCTAAGTTTATTCATTTATTTTGAGAGAGAAAGGGAGCCAGGCACCATCAGCAGGTTCTTACAAGCTGAGATCCCTCTCCTAACACCCCACCAGCCTTCCGGTAGCCAGATGATAGGAGCACCTCAGGCTCACTCAGCATGTTTGGGTGGACCTGGGATCTGAATCCTGAGTATCCCACATGGCTCCAGTGGTACACAGCAGCACCCCACTCTCTGTGCCACTGAAGTCAATTCTAAATCTATTTTTAAAAACATATCTCTTACTGTCAGTTTCCAGGGAAAGGGAGGTAAGTAAATAATTTCATTGCTTAGATAGAAGGTATTGAATTAAGGAGACAAATGAGCTCACCTACTTGGAAGTTATTAGCTAAAAACAAGCTGGTATGCAAGAGCCAGACTTAATTTCTTTTATAGATATAGCAAAAAAAAAAAAGAAAGAAAGAAAAAAAAAAGAAAAAAAGAAAAGGCTGACAACATACTTTCATATTTTGAAATAGAGACTTCTGGATTCTCATTTAAACATTGACTTTGGACATTTCAGTAGATACAAGAATTTGC
>NW_006159775.1:2205943-2209835 GCF_000334495.1 Tupaia belangeri chinensis
AGAGACACAGAGAGACAGAAAGCGAGAAATCACTTCCCCAGGGGTATGTCCACGTTGCAATCCCTTCTCCTCCATTCTCCTCTCAGGATCTTGGGAATACACGCACACGTGCCCAGCGTGAGTTTAAGCCGCCGGGTCTGGGACTGACCTGTGGACAACTACGTGGAAGTCCAGCGACATAGCCATTACGTTAACTGCTGGTCCCAAGAGTCACATCTCTTTAAGCCAGTCTATAACAAAGGTATGAGGGGACTTCAAAAAGTTTGTAGAAAAACTTAATTTAAGTCTGAGTTTATTTTGGTATAAAAACTTGAAATTCATGTATAAGTTTTTCATAATTCATAGTTTCCATGAACATTTTGAAGATACCTTGTATCTGCTAAACATGAGATCACTAAAGAACTAATGTAATACCAAGATTATCCTATAACTTGTCTTTTTTTAAAAAAAAATTAATTTAATTTTCTTTTATACATTCAATCATGTTATTTAACTTATAAAGTGAATAGTCCAACATGTGAACATTTCTCCCTAGTCCAGTTGATAAAACTATAAAATTATCTTCAACAGATAATACCACATTTCTTTGTCCCATTAATGCTTTGCCTCTCTATTTTTCTTCCAAATGTCCTTCCTCAGACTCTACTCATTCACACACACTATATCTGGTATTCACATCCATTTACTGTGTTTCTATATCCTTTAGTCAATCAGTTTCAGTCATAGAGTGTAGACACTATATATTAAGTGGGGACATACAACTTGTCCTTCTGAGAGAAAAATACTAATTGAAAGAAAGGCAAAATGACTTTTGAAACATACGTGGAGAGTCGCACAAATAAGTTAAGAATATAAATGGAAGAATATATAAAGAACTTTGTTAATTAAATCCATTTTCTTCTGTTTTTGTCTAAGTTTATTCATTTATTTTGAGAGAGAAAGGGAGCCAGGCACCATCAGCAGGTTCTTACAAGCTGAGATCCCTCTCCTAACACCCCACCAGCCTTCCGGTAGCCAGATGATAGGAGCACCTCAGGCTCACTCAGCATGTTTGGGTGGACCTGGGATCTGAATCCTGAGTATCCCACATGGCTCCAGTGGTACACAGCAGCACCCCACTCTCTGTGCCACTGAAGTCAATTCTAAATCTATTTTTAAAAACATATCTCTTACTGTCAGTTTCCAGGGAAAGGGAGGTAAGTAAATAATTTCATTGCTTAGATAGAAGGTATTGAATTAAGGAGACAAATGAGCTCACCTACTTGGAAGTTATTAGCTAAAAACAAGCTGGTATGCAAGAGCCAGACTTAATTTCTTTTATAGATATAGCAAAAAAAAAAAAGAAAGAAAGAAAAAAAAAAGAAAAAAAGAAAAGGCTGACAACATACTTTCATATTTTGAAATAGAGACTTCTGGATTCTCATTTAAACATTGACTTTGGACATTTCAGTAGGTACAAGAATTTGCTCACCCCCCCCCCTTAAAGGATAAAGTTTGGCCATACCCACATTATGGCTTTTCTCTTTGTGGAGATGGAAGAGACCTATATGAGAAATAATATAAACTGAGATTCTTAATTTTAAAAGTTGACACATTAAAAGCACACAGAAAATGTGTGAAACATTTATAAGTGGTTCAAAGAACATGAAATTAATTAAGCATCCTTGGAATTAATAATCTATGTTTCCTTTTCCTCTGGTCCCTATCACTTATTCAATTTTTAATAAACAAAAGCAGTTTCTCTTTGCTTAGTATATGCTGTTAGCAAAACGAGATTAAAATTACACATCAAAAAAATTTTGTTTTTTCTGGACACATGTAATCCACTTAGATTGAGCCAGGAAGAAACAGAAAGCCTGAATAGATCAACAAGTAATGCGACTATATCACTAAAAATGGTCTCCCAACAAAGAAAAGCCCAGGTGCAGACAGCCCCACCCCCGAATTCCACAACACCCTCAAGAAGAACCAAATCTAACTTTCCTCAAACTATTTCTAAAGATCCACAAAGAAGGAACCCTCTCAAACTCATTCTATGAAGCCTCCAGCACCCTGATCCCCAAAACAGACATGGACATAATAACAAAAAAAAGAAAATTATAGACCAATATCCCTGATGAACACAGATAAAAACATTCTCTCTCTCTTTCTCTTTCTCTTTTAAGAGACTTTTGCTATAGGATGCGTGCACTCACTAGAGAGACAAAAAGATAAAATAAGAAATCACCTCCCGGTGGGATGGCCATGCCACAATCTTTTCTTCTTCGTTCTCCTCTCGGGATTTTGGACACACATACACATGTGCCCAGCATAAAATTACACATCAAATTCTTAACAATTTTAAGAAAAATATTCTACCAGCTTGTAGGATTTAGGAGCACAACATCATACTACATAAGCAATCAACTGCTCTCTTTCTAGCCTCACACGAAAGTAAAAAACAATCCAGTGTTTTCTTTCTTTCATTTTTTTGGAGAGGATTTTGCTATAGGGTGCATGTGCTCGCCAGAAAGACAGAGAGAGATAGAGAGACAGAAAGCGAGAAATCACCCCCCTAGGGAGGATGGCCATGCCGCAATCCCTTCTCCTCCATTCTTCTCTTGGAATCTTGGACACGCATGCACACGCGCCCGGCGTGAGTTAAATACTCCAGGTCTGGGACTTGAACTGCAGTTGAGTGCATGGGAGTCCAGTGACATAGCAATTACGCCAACTGCTGGTCCCAACAATCCAGTGTTTTCTGATGACTGAGATTCAGGTTGTGTGCAATGAGATAATTTTAATTTTGTTGTGTCTCACTAGTTTTTTTTCCTGTTGTGCTGTCCACTGTTTTGGACTAGATTTGTTAAAGCATGCTCTTTTTCCCACTCTGTGACCATCTTTTGATTATGAATCTCTCAATAATATACAGCTGATTTGACGTACTTAAATTTCTATTATCTCTCTTCTCATCACAATCAAGTTATGTATTTTGGTAAAAAATGAAATAGATAATCCCCTCTCTCCAAAACAATAGTAGCCACCAAACAAACACATTTCTTATTGACTCCATTTGACATAGCACTGTTAAATAATGACTATCCTAGACAAAGTCTGTCAGAAGATTAAGAATGTTTACAATAAAAAAAAAGAATAAAGTAGGAGCCAACAGGTGGTGTGGTGGTTAAGGTGCTAGACGCTCCCACATGGGCAACCAGGGTTGGAGTCTCAGACCTGCAGGCTTGCTTCCTCACTTTCCCTCTCTCTCTTGGTGTGACTCTCTCTGGTCAAATTAAAATAAATGAATGAAGTGGTTTTATAGCCTAGTAATTAAGGAATATGGATTCCTCATGGTTGACTGTGATTCAAATCCTGGACCTGGTTGCTTGAAAAACATGTTCAGGATCTTCACAAGATGTAGAAATGGAGGACAAGGGACTGAAATGTGACTGCAGCCTAAGGGAAGTACCGTTTCCCTCTCTCTTTCTGGTAAATGAAGTGCCCTCTGGCCATTAAAACGACAATAACAACAAAAAAACAATGAATTATTGAGGAAAGACTTCCCCAGAATAGTAATTTGTTCCTTCCTTAGCATGTACTGAGTGGTTCTATGTATCACTACTGAGGACACAAATATAGTAAGACACAGTCCACATCACTAGGGGCTCCCAGGATAGGTGAGCTACACAAGAAAAAAAATAAATTACAGTGAAGGTAACTTAAAAGGTTGATCTTAGAGGAGAAATAGGATTTACCCACAAAGAAGAGGAACGATAGGCATTCTGGGAGAAAAATTCAGTACATGGATTAGCACAGAGGTATAATAGCACATGTTGTAATCTGGAAGAAACAGTTACGTGTGATGAAAGTGTTGTGATCACCAGTGAAGTCATAAAGACAATGGGTTATGTAG
>NW_006159775.1:2209847-2223677 GCF_000334495.1 Tupaia belangeri chinensis
GAGAAATGGGTTGAGGCTTTCTTTGTGATGGAACTCTTAGGACATATTAAGCTCTATTTTGAAGGGAAGAAGCCTCTGAAGCTTTTTTTTTTTTTTTTTCTGTCTGTCTATTTCTTTCAAGAGAGACAGAGGCAGACAAGCACCTTCCACATGGTTTTGCACCAAGATCCATCTTCGGTCTTTCCAGCCAGCCAGGATCACAGGTACCTACATGCCTGGTGAATACAGGTAGACCCAGAATTAGAATCCTGATCTTCTGTATGGCTTTCATAATCAAGGAGCAGCTTGCTACCACTGTGTCATCACAGATGAGCTGTGAGTTGCTGAAGAGTTTTAAGGGGAAGAGCAGTCCATTTATGTCTATGATGTGTTGGTCCCAGTATGGGAGATGTGTGGGTGAGTGTGCCTGTGTATGTACACATGCGTGTGTGCAAGGGTGTGTATAGAGCCCAGAATCAGGAGAACAACTGGGAGACTATGGTATTATCCAAGAGAAATAGTAAAGATCTGAGGTAGAGCAATTTCAAAGAGAGCATAAAGGAAGGGATTTATTTAAGATTATTATTTTTTTAAATGTGGTGTTACTGGATATAGGCCAAGAGAAAGCAGAAAGGGTCAAGGTCAACAGCTGAGTGAGATGGTGGTGGGGTGCACTAGAGATTAAAAAGATTACCAAGGGAAGGGGCCAGCTAGGGACAAATAAAAGGACTGTTAAGTACTGTTGACAGCTCAAATAAATTTAGAAAACATGAATCTTTCAATCAGTCTGCACATGTCATTTTCTCTATAAAGTCTAAATAAATCAGGTCACAACTAAATGAGGAAAAACATCAGAAAAAACCTACTTGATATTAATAATGTTATCAGAGAACTGTCGGCTAGCTCCTCTAGAATGAGGACCATAAAGAAAAAGGACTATAAAAACAGTAGACTGAATTTCCATTTCTGGTAATGGTAATGAGATAATTTGGACAGGAAAAATCAGTGAGATAAAAAATTTGAAATATAAAAACAGCAAAGAGCTAATATGACAGTAAGAACTTAGCATATGGAGATTTAGAAGACTAGAAGTTAGGTAGGCTTCGTTTTAAAATCGTTTGCCCTTGGGCATATGACTTACCAGGAGAAAAGATCTGAGAAACTAGCTTTTACTTTTGAAATAACCGAAGCCCTATGTGCTTTGTGGCAAAGTCAAAGTCCCCGGCCCCCAGGTTTGTACTTCAATTAACTAACTGAACTTTAAGTTAGGATCTTAAAAGGCTACACCTGCCTTCAAGTAGGAGTGACTCAGAAAGAGATCTTTCCTCCTTCATAGTTGAAGCCTTGCTTCTTGTCACAGAGGTGATTCAGGGGACTTTACGGGCGGTACTTTGTCTAAGATGGTTCTGGTCTGGTATCACCCCCAGGTGCCTGGCAGAAGCAAACCAAAATCTTAGGGGCCAGGATGGAGGATAGGACACCATCATCATTTAGCTCTCAACTAACTTTTACAAGTAATTTTCAAATTACATTTCTAGTATACAGTCAAAGATATCCAAGCAAACAAGAAAATGAGATGCCATAAGTGAGAACTGGCAGAATTAATAATAAGAGAATCCAGTAGTGCTGGAGATGGTAAACTTAGCAGACATATAAAATAACTGTAGTGGGCCAGCCAGTGACACAGTGGCTAAAGCAGCTGGATACCACATGGCTGACTGCACAGTTTAAGTCCTTTGACCTGGTGACTTACAAAAACATGCCAGAGGTTTGCGAGTGCTTGCCCAAAATCCCGAGAAGAGAGCAAGAGGGAGGAGAAGGAACTGTGGTGGAACGATGCCCCATAGGGGCGGTAGTGCTTTCTCACTTTCCTTCGCTCTCTCTCTTTCTGTTCTGTCTGATGAGTGCACATACGCTCTGGCAATTAAAAAAAATGTACTTACATGTTCAAAGAAATAAAAGTTAAACTTGACAATTTCATCAGGAAACTAGAAACCTTAAAAGGGACATTCTAGTAGCAGAGAAATATTTGCCTCTTTTCCTCTCAACACTATTTAAAATTACTGCATTTTGGAATTTTACATTATATAGTTATGTTTGCTTTCTTTTGACACGCCAAAAAAAAATCTCTACACTGATAATCATTTAAAAATACTTAAAAATTAATTTTCATGATTAGATCAAGTAGATATTAATTAAGTAAAATGCATGCTTACCTGTGTTTGTGTGGGTATTTGTGTAGAGGAAGCACATGAGTACGTGTTCTCACAAACTTTTTGGAACCACCTATATCTGCTAGATTCATTTCTGTTGTCAACCACTCAGTACACAGGAGACTAACACAGTTATCAGGCATCTAATATTACCAAGGGAAACTTACAAAAATACCATTTGTTCCTGGAGAAATGCAAATCAGCTTCAGTTTTTATAACCTAACTGGTATTAATGATTTTAAACATGATTTAAAAAATGGCCTCTTTGAAGCTTAGGTATTTATCTGAAGTGAAAATATTTCTGATGGACATAGTACATTAGCTTAAAACACTCTATGGAAAGACTCTTTTTTGAGGAGGGGTCTTGGCTGGCAAGAAAAGGAGGCCAACCAACACTGATACTCATGAATGCTCAGGGGGAGAAGGAGGAATGATGGCTGCTGGGCACAGAGAGGAGAGAAGGGGCATCAAAACTGAGTTCTGCTTACCTTGTATTAAGTTTGGCTTTGCACAATTATTCAGTAGTTGTAAAATCAAGTGACTATCAATATAATACCCATTTTGACATTTCACAAGAGTAACACATTATATTATTTATTCTTGTCGAAGATGAATGAAAGATCTACATTAAGTCATTCATCTTTTGGCCCTCGTATACCCAACTTAGTTTGTTAGATTCTGGTCTACTTTGACAGAGCAAAAACTGGTCAGTGACATCTAACAACTGTTTTGCCCCACATCCTGTAATGAGAGCGTCAGCAGATTTATTTTCCCCATATAAAGTAGGATTTCCAATTCACACCATGTACTCTGTGACTATTACGGACGGTATTTATTCAGAAGGAATGCTGTGCAAGTTTGGAAAAACTGTCTCTAAGAGTGGAGGGAGAGGTCATTTGACATAACAAGAAACAAAACCTATACATGGGCAAAACATGAAGAGAACTACAGTGTGTCATTCTTTCTTTTAAAGAAAAAAAGTTTAGAAATCCCCAAAACACAGTGGCAATAGCAAATCAGACAACTCTTCTCCCTCCTTTCTTCTCAAACTCTGTATAATCAGAACGCCTCCATTCACTTAGCAAATATCAGCTTTTTTGGAGGAGGGGAACCTGCTTGGAATTAATGAGGCAACATCAAAACATAACTTCTATTAATAAATTGTTCTTTTCAGTGGAAGCTGCCTGTTTTTCTCAGTTGCTTTTTAAAAAGTAGAATAGCTTCTGAAGGACCCTTAGGCAATTTTAGACCACCTTTAAATCCCCTTTCCTTCCCTTTCTTTTCTTTTACTTATTTTTTTAAAATTATGAAGTGATTTGGTGTCATGCAAGGGAACACAAACTCTATCTCACAATAAAATAATTTCATCCAGTGATGTAAAAGACACAGTAACACTCAGTCTATGTTGTGACATTCAAATACTGATATTGTAGTTCAATAAACTTGGGTTTCTTGAGGAGTTAGAAGAGGAAAAAGCAAGTAAAAGGTAGAAGTGAACCTATAGACCTGCAATGTAAATTTAAAAGCTAAGCAAAATACTCTATTTCTTTCTGCTGCACAAAATGTAAAATACCAAATACTTCATGAAAGGGTAAGCAAGTTACAACACTGAACAATCGTCACCATCACGTTTTCATTTGCACAAACAAAAAGAAAAAAATCAGCGTTAAATATCCCAGACACTATGCACACTAAAACCAATTTTTTTTTCACTTACCCTAGAGTATGCATCCCATGATCTCTTAAATCCTTTTAATTCCAGTACATCCAGAACATAGGTGAACTCTTAGCAAATTCAGTAAAAGAACAAACTTGAGCCAGATTCTTAATTGCAACAGAGATCATAACAGAACTCCCTGAAATTCTAGGGAGAACTCTGAGTTTAAAATCCAGCTTCTAGATCCTGGTGTATACTGTGTCTATCTTTAACTTCAAAATGATTTGGTTTCACATTCCATTGAAGTCCCACTGGCAGATGCCTCTGGTAAGCTCACCAATGGCAGGCTTTCAAACACCCTCCTTCCACCCCCTCCCTCTGACTGAGCTTCCGCTCTTGCATCTAATGCTGATTTACTCAGCTGTCTTTTTACCTGTCTGGCGTGGGTAAAAGGAGATGCTTTCATTGATGGCTATTACGGAAACACTTGGAAGCTGAAGACCAGCCCGAGGACTCACTGTACTAGCTCTACCATCCCCTCCCCCTACTTACTGCCAGAAACCAACTGACTTCCAAACTTGGCTCCCTGAAAAAGAATGTTCTCCAAGTTGCATTCCTGGAAGCAGAAAGCAAGAGAGCTCAAGTTTTGTACTGTTATTCAGCATGAATAACTTCCCAGGTATACATGACACAAACAAGTAAACTTCCTGAATATTTTTTTTCTTAACTATGGAGGAGAATCGAGCAAATATTTTGGAGCATTACAATATTTTTGTTTCAGGACCCCATTTAGGTTTTAATATCCACATACAATTTTACCCAGAACGGCCACGGTAAATTTTTGGTTAAAAGTTGAATAACCCTTAGTAAATATTAATATATTGGTCCCCATTACAAAGAAGAAAATTTCCAGGCTGCCTGGTCAACAGTATTCTGGAGGGCAACTGTCCAATTTTTGTATTTTTGGTGAGAGAAAAATGTGCTTATAGAAATTGTGGGTTTCAGTCGACCTACATATATATTCCAAACGGCGGAAGGAAAGGGTGCAAAAAACATTCTACCTCCTCATTGAACCTTCTCTTTTGGTTTTGTTGAAAACTTTAGTGAGGACTGGGAAAGAAAATGCCTGTGTGTGTGTGTGTGTGTGTTTGTGTGTGTTTGTGTGTGTATGTGTGTGTGTATACACACATATATATATGAAAAAAGAAGTTGAGAATATAGAAACTAGAGATGTATTTCATCAAATAGAGTCTGACAGAGATAAAAAATGTGAGATCCCTTTAAAACACCAGTAACAAAGTTGTATTTAACATTTATTTAGTCATCATTAGGGCCAAATGGTCTTGTACTACTGAAAATAATTTACCTCCTTATGTTCCAAATAGTGAATTTATTACATGCAATTCTATAGAATACACAACTTCTTCAAAAGTCTGATAAAAATATAATTTTGGTTATTAGACACGTCACAACACCCAGCATTCTGGGGTTCCAAATTTTAGCTGGCTATAGCTGCCCACTCCAGGCCACTGTCAGTTGGCTGGGCTTAGGGCAGTGGTGTGACTGCAGCTGCTCCTTGGAACTGATGTAGACATCTAAAAAATATTCAACTGCAAAAGGTTAACCGCAGAGGACAGCTTTCTGTTTGTGTTGGTTTGTTGTTGGCTTCAAGTGCTCTGTTGTATGTTATCCTTTTCCACATCTAGTGCAAGAGCATTTTAGAGTACCATGAGTGAAAAGCTGTTTAATTGACATCATATTATTAATTTCAGCAAGATTTTCTTTTTAAATTTTTTTCATTATAACTCTTAAGAACTTACATTTAATCACCTTAACATCTTTTCAGCATAAACGATAGTTTTACCTAGCACGACTACAGTGCATATCAGTCAAGTCAAAGATACTACCATATATTATACATTATCAACAGGTATCTTTTCATTTTTGTGTCTGTTAAATGCTTCTCTGTCCCCTATCCTCTCCCTCCCAACCCCTACCACCTACTCCTATATTTTCTCTAACATCCACAGTTACCCTTCCTGACATTATACCCTCCAATCTTTCAGTGTTTGCCATAGAATGAAGAAATTCTGTATATATTAAGGGGGGTGACATACACAATGCATGTCTTTCATAGTCTGGCTTGCCTGGCTTAAACATTAAAATTTCCATATTTATTCACTTTGAATCAAATGCAAGGATCTCATTTTTTTTGTTGTTGTTTGTTTGTTTATTTTATGACTGAGTAGTATTCCATAGCATGTAAGTACTACAATTTTTCAATCCATTCATCTATTCTTGGATATTTCTGTTGATTCCATGTCTTAGTAACTGAATAATGCTGCAATAAACATTGATGTGCAAGTGTTTTTATAACAGAGTATATTACTATTCTTTGGGTAGATACCCAGGAATGAAATTATAAGGTCATATGGTAGTTCTCTTTGTAGGTTTTAAGGAACTTCCATATTGTTCTCCATGGTGGTTGTACTAACTTATGTTCCCATCAGCAGTGTAGGAAGGTTCCCTTTTCATTGCAGATTTTCATGTTCCATAAAGAGTGGTGGGCCACCAACTTGCTCACCCTTTAACCTAACTCAGATACAAGATGTCTTTGAAGAAATAAGAGATTAAAAGGAGAACAAGACAAAAGAACTGTACTTATTTTTATTCTCAAAGTTGATTATATTAGTAGAACTGCAGGCTATATGTAATGCTGATGGATAGAGACATTCAAATGCCTTCATAAGTAAGCAGAAAGAAATAACCCTACAGCCCAGAGAGCAAGTATCTCTGTTCTGATATTTCTTTTTCTCTCTGTCAAAAACACTCCTCCCCAAGGCAAATGGATGGTGTCAAACACAAATAAACTAAGAAGAATGGACAGGGTTGGTGGCAAGCCAGTTGGTTCACATTCAGCCCCATTATTCACCTCTCTTGCATCTTTGAGTGTACATTGGCACACAAACGACACTCAAGACAGGCTTGTGAAAATAAGAATTGTTGTAAAAAAGTGTGTATTTTAACCCATGGAAGGAGGTTATTTGTTGGCTCACACTTTAGGTAAATATTTTTGCATTTGTCTTAATGGCTTTGGGAAATTTTTTTCTCTCTCCAAGCAATTTATGAAAAGATTATATGGAATACTATGTACTAAGCACCATTACTAAAGGAAAAAAATGTCATTATACTTTGTGTGAGTGTGTGTGTGTGTGTGTTTGTGTGTGAAATAGACTAAATGCTAACATGGCGATTATGTGCTAAGATCACTTTACCTTGGGGCTGGCAAGTGGCATGGCGGTTAAAGATGCTGGACTCCCACATGGCCAACCACAGTTCAAGTCTTGTACCTGTTGGCTTGCTTCCTCACTTCCTCTCTCTCTGTCTCTCTCTGATCAAACTGAAAAATAATAATGATAATAATAATAAAGTTAATAAAAATAATTCTAAAAAAAGAGTAGGAACTTTTAAAAGTTTAAAAAAAAAATCACTTTACCTGGTTGGCTTGTAAGAAAAATTAAAAAGAAAAAGAAATGTTAGATCCATTAATGTTTCTCATTGACTGGTAAACTAAATCTTGTTTATTGAATTATTACTGGGCACTCTTTAATAGTGTAACATTCATTAATCGGCTAATCCTTTGTTTCTCAATTTTATCTCCACTTAAATTTTCATTGGTGTCAATTACAGAAATTCTAGAGCACTTTACAACAGTATAGGAGCATTAGTCCAGATGCAAGACAGAGGGAACACAGAGGTTTCTTTCTTTTTCTTCCTTTCTCTCTCTTTCTTTCTTTCTTTCTCTTTCTTTTAAATTGAGCTCAGGGTCCTTTATTGGGTTCTGTGCTGGCCAAATGAATATGTCCACCAGTCATTCACTTAACCAACCTAACCGTGGTTTGGGGTTGTCTATTCATAGATCAGGTTTAAAAACAAACAACAAAAAGGAGGGGGGCTATCACAATGGCCAGGAGCCAACTTTTTTGATTCCTTCAGTCAATTGCATTCTGTCCTCCTTTACTCATTACTTTTATTTATTTACTTTTTAATATTTATCTCCTATTTATTCTGTGCCAAGTCCTATGAAAACTTTTTTCCTCTCAATTTTTTTTAAAAATATTTTTGAGGGTTGTCATTTTTAAAAATTATTTTTAAAAATTATTATTCATACATCAAATTGCTATACATCATTTAGATTGTGAAGAGACTTTACCCAGAGTGTGGGAGGAGAAGAGCATAGAAAAGGAAATTTTCTTTTATTTTTTGATCCTAACCTTCACAAAGTGATTGATAAGATTTATAATGGTTAGAACTCCATTTTTATCACAAGTAACTATTTATTCACTTCCAATAAGCACTAACATGAGAGTTCGGATTTATTAGAAAAATGGTTTTCAGGGCTTACTTCCAAAAAAAAACTGGGCATGTAAGAGGCAAATCGGATATCCTTGATTTATCATGAACAAGCAGCTAATCTGTATTCCATTCTCCAGAAATAGACTGTCATAGCACAGTTCTGTGGATGGTGAATGTTAGTAAGTGGCTCCTTATAGGAGTGAACAAGGTATTTGAACTCAGGTTTAGCTACCTGTGAGACATCTGTGTATAAGAAGAACCCTGTCACTTAAAGTGAATGTTCCCTGCCATTTTTTTCCTCCTCCTTGTTGTCCTTAAAAGGCTAGAACTAATGATATTCTCAGGATGGTGGTTTTATAGCTGCTTTCTATGTCTTTTGTATAGAATTTTTTGCAGTGTTTTAATTTGCATTTAATCACTATGTATCCTTACAGTGTACAACACTGCTTTTTCCAGCATGAATACAGTGCATATCAGTCAATGTATATGATAATGTCTTTTTCTTAACTGATAATATTTATTTAATTATTAAAAATTTTTTTTGAGAGGTTTTTGCTGTAATGTCTTTGTCTTAACTTATAATATTTATTTAATTATTAAAAAATTTTTTTGAGAGGTTTTTGCTACAGGGCACATATGCTCGCCAGAGAGACAGAGAGAGACAGAAAGTGAGAAATCACCCCCCAGGGGAGATGGTCATGCTGCAATCCCTTCTCCTCCATTCTTCCCTCAGGATTTTGGGCATGCATGCACACATGACTGGCATGAGTTTTAAGCCACTGGGTCTGAGACTGGAACTGCAGTCAACTACTTGGGAGTCCAGCAATGTAACCATTATGCTATCTGCTGACCCCTGATATGATTTATTTTTAAAAGCATGTATGTTTATTTAAAAATGAGGTTTCTTTTTGAGATGAAGGGCATCATGATTTTATTAAAAGGAAAAACATTAATCCAAGCAGTAGTTGTTTGAAGAAAAATTAAAATACTGTCCAAGAAAAAGTAGGAAAACTATAGATAAACAACATTAGAAAAGAGAGGTTTTGACAACAGATCTGAAGGGACTCAAAAGAGCAGCATACTGGGATCTGATGATGCACAACGGTAATGCAACTGGGCCCCATTGAGACAGGTCCTAGGTTTGCACTGGGCGTCTGAGCACACCAGGGCACATGTGCCCGACCTGACTTGGTTGAGCCTGGGGAAGAACTGTAGCGTGACGGCCCTGTTGGGGTATTCCTCTCTCTGTCTCTTGGAAAACTGGATACGTTTTAAAAACAAAAAACAGCAGCATACTATACATAAGCTATTAAATGCCAATTAATTAAAAAATACACCTAGCAATCCCTCTGCTGAATATATCCAGAGGAAATGAAATCACTACCACATAAAGATACTTGCACTCACATGGTCATTGTAGAATTATTCACAATAGCTAAGATGAAGAAACTAAAGTGCTCCTCATCCTTACTAGAGGAACGAATAAAGAGATTGATATCTATCTATCTATCTATCTATCTATCTATCTATACATATACATATATATATATATATATGCCTACCAATCTCTTCTCTTTATTTCACATATATAAGATATATATAATGATATATATAATGATATTATACACACTTCAAAAAGGGGGTCCTACCATTTGTGACAACATGGATGCACCTAGAGGACATTATGGTAAGTGAAATAAACCAGACACAGTAAGAAAAACACTACAAAGAGCTATAGTTATGAAGTATGAGTCAATCTATAGAACAATACATATATGAGTACTATATAGCATGAGGACTGTAGCTAATAATATTGTATACTGGTAATTTACAAAGAAAGTAAAATTTTGGTATTCAACTACTACACACACACACACACACACACACACACATACACACACAGTAAATATATAAGATGATGGCATGTTAATTTGCTTGACTGTAGTGAACACTATGTATATATATATTATGTAAATATCATCATGTTGTATACCTTAAATACATATAATGAACTTAAAAATAAAACAGTAGCATACTATGTATAATCCTATGAAATGCCAATCCACCTAAAAATTGGATGAAATAGACAGCCATTGTAGATGCATATCTTATGAAAATAATCATGGAAAGGGCCATGTCTACACATGAATATATACTAATCATGATATATTTGGCAGAAAATAATGGGGAATAATGCTAGTTTAATGATAACAGAATGGCATGAGCTTATGCTTGGGTTAATAATCAACACAAAGGTGTCCATGTACCTCTACTTCAGCTGTATCAGACCATCTGAAGGCACCAGAGAGAAAGATAGAGGTTCAAAAGATTCCTATCAAAACGATCTGTGAGTCATGTTTTTAAAATCTTAATCAATTTTTCTTACATTTTTTTGTAGTGACATTATTTTATCTTGATAATTTACACACACACCACACATACACAAATGTCCACATGCCTCCAAAATAATTCAAGAATAAGTGCAATCTTTCCTCATTGCCTCACTCTCCTCCTTGACTTTGAAGAGGCATCTCTGTATTTCTTATCTGTGTCTTTGCTGTGGGTGGATTTTGAGAAGGGGCAGAAGAGAAAAATAGATGCTCTCTAATATGGAAAGAGACATTGAAGAAACCTAAAGGTGCATATATTCATTTTAAGAAAGGACATAGAGTGAAATACTCAAGAAAAAGAGTAATCTTAAAGAAAATGGTGAGAAATGGCGAGGGGGAAGAGGGGTGAAAAATAGAGTCTGAAATGCTCTAGGTGGGTGGCAGACTGGAAGGCAGACTAGGAAGCAGCTACACCAGTGAGACAGACCTGGAGAAGAGTAAGATTTAAAGAGGAGATCTGGGATATTTGGCCCTGGAACATTGGTTTGTGTGCTTTGTGATTTTTTTTTTTGTCATGAAACACTGAAGAAAAGCCTTTACTTTTTTCAAGATCTGGTAGTGTCAAGTTTGTGTGTCTTTTGGCCACTTTATGATATTGACATGGATCTTAAATTCATAGATATATTAATGTTTTTGAAAAGTTGATGCTAATCGTTGGGTTGTTGTGATTGCTAAAATTGGTTTCCTTTGCTATGGATAAGAAACTGAAAGATTAGAAAATATAGAAACTTGGAAAATGGTTTTAGATACTGGATTCAGTGTGGGAATAGGGTGGGAGAGGGAGGAGAGTCTGAGGAAAGACATTAAGGAGAAAAATAGAGAGACATGACATATATGGAACACAGAAATGAATGATCATCTGTTGATGATAACATGTATAGTATCCCCAACAGGACTGGTGAGAAATGTATTCATGTTGGGGAATTCACTTTACAAGCTAAGTGATGTATAGTGACTGAATGTATAAAAGATGTTAAAATAAAATTAAATAAAAAATTAAAAAGATAATTTCTTTTTAAGTTTTCAAATGTATTCCATGAGTGACAGAGCCTTGCAATCTGGGAGAGGTCAACTTCAGGGTCTGCTATCTGTTCATCCGTACAATGATAATAATATTTTCAAAGAGATGTTGTCAAACTCAAATTATGCATATGAATTCAGATATATAAAAGATATAAACCTATAATTTATAACAAGTGGATTTTATACATCATATAAAGTTGCAAATAGTTCTTTTTTTTCTTTTCTTGGACTGTTTTCCTTCTTAATACTTTCTTTCTTTTTGTAGTTTTTTGCTGTAGAGCACACATGTACTCACTGGAGAGAGACGGAGAGAATGTGAGAAATCACCTCCCAGGGGATGACCATGCCACAATCTCTTCTTCACCATTCTCCCTTCTGGAGTTCGGGCATGCATGCCCATGCACCCAGCATGATTTTCAAGCCGCTGGGTCCAAGACTTAAACTGCACAGTCAGCCATGTGGGATCCAGACACTTTAACTTCCACAACACCTGCTGGCCCCCAGATAGTTTTTTTTTTTTTTAAACAAACCATCAAACAGCTTTGAATTACTTTTTATAATGAGGAATAACAGGAGCTCACAGAAAAGACACAACACTTCAAATTGTGTGGAGCTGGAAGAGAAGACAGAAAAAGAGAGACAAAGATTGAAAGACTGTGTAGAATTGATTTCGGGGGGACTGGGAGCATGTCTTTCAGCACTTCATTTTCCCTTGAATTAAACTCACCAGTTAAAGGCTGCTGTGTTTTTTGAGAGGTTCTATAGTTCCAGTAGCAACCAATATGATTTATTTACAAAAGCTATAGATTATCTTCAGAATTAAAAAATGATTTTATTATATTTTTTCTTTAGGCTGAATTGGGAGTATTTTTCCTTCATAGGTTCAAAGTCAACTCTAATTGGAACACAGTAATGAACATATATATTTCTAGGTGATAGTAGGATATCTAGGGCCAGCCTGTGGCCTGGTGGTTAAGGTGGATGGCTCTCACATCACCAACCCCACAGTTCAAGTCCTGAATCCAGCAGCTTGAGAAATATACCATGTGCATGTGTATGTCTAAAATCCCCAAAGGAAGTAGAAATGGAGGAGAAATTATTGTGGTGTAACCATGACCACATGAGGGATGTATTCTTGTTTTCTCTCTCTTTCTCTTTCTTTGTACTCGATGGTAAACTAAAAAGAAAAATGAAACAGGAAGTAAGAGGTCTGATCTCATCCTAGTGACAAAGAGATATCCTCGATTGCATCACTTATTTGAATTCTGTGAACATTTGTCATATCTGCTCCACTTATGAAGTGAGAGTGAGAGGCCTTCCTTCAGAAGAGGATTCCTCATAGCTCCTGCAAACTAGTCATTTCAGGGGACAGGAGAAATGAAGATTTTCTACTGATAATTCAGCTTCCAGCAAACAAAAGTAGCGTGGTAGGGAGCCCCTCTGCCCTTCTATCTCTGTCTCTGTGTCTCTGTCTTTGTCTCTCTCTGCTTCTGTCTTCTCATTTTTTTGTAATTTTTCCTTTTTTACAATTTTTTTAAAGGTAAAGATTTTCTCTTGCTCTCAGCTCCACCTTTTGTTTTGTTAGTAATTCCCTCTGGTCCTTCCGCCCAGGCAAGAGAGTTGAGGCCTTCCATCAGAAGAGGATTCCTCATGGCTCCTGCAAACTAGTCATTTTGCGTGCTGCGCTAGTGCGCTGTGCGGTTTTCTATTTTCTATTTTTTATTTTGTTGTCATAGTTTTTTTAAAGAAAAACAATAATTATAATTTTTTTTGTCTTTTTTTTCCTCTTTCTTTGTCGTTGTTTCTCTCTCTCTTTTTCATTTTCTTTTTTCTTGTCTCTCCACTCTTCAATATCCATTTAATGTGTTTCTAGATGGATCTAAGGACACTGTAGCTAAACATCCAAATACTGTTAGGGTTAACATATGCCTCAATATCTACTGAATCTGCTGCACCAGTGATCACAAAAGAATGGCAGAGAGATTCCAAGTCACCACTTTCTGCTTGCTCCTGAACACTCAGATTGAACTTCAAGAATTCGAAAGAAACACATCATCCATCAGATGACAAGAAATCACCACAGGACCACAAGAAATATGGGAAAGCAAGAAAATACCTCTCCTCCAAGGGAAAAGAATAACTCCTCTTCATCCACAAGCAGTTCAATGCAAGTCATGGAAATGTCTGATAAAGAATTTAGAGTATTCATAAT
>NW_006159775.1:2224901-2230847 GCF_000334495.1 Tupaia belangeri chinensis
AAATCACATTTTGTATGCTGTGATGATGCTTAGAGAAAGAATGTAAATTAAGTTACAAAAAAAGAAAAGTTTCAGAAAAAAAAATCCATTCAATGACTGCAGTAAGATATATAGCCCCAGCTAGGTACTACCTGATAGGATGCTTAAAGTTAGACTTGTGTTCGTGAAAATGTATGTATCAGCTGTGTTTGCTATGAAAATATTTAGATTAATTAAGATCTTTAGTACAATAAAAAATGTGGGGGAAACAGTATGGAAAGTAAACATAGATACCAGAGACAGTGTAGGAAGAAAGTGGGAGATGACAGAGGGTAAGAGATAGGGAATCAAGGATGGGGGGGGAGCAAAACATACAGGAAACAAGAAATGAAAAATTATTTGTTGACAATAACATGTATGTTGATGTGCTTGATCGAGACAATATGGAAAATCTCATTTTGTATGCTGTAATGATGTACAGTGAGTGAACGTAAATAAAGAAATTTAAATTTAAAAAAAGCAAAATATACAGGACATAAGAAATGGAAAATTATTTGTTGATGACACGTATGTTGATGTGCTTGATTGAGCCAATATATCGTGTATTCTGGATGGAAACTTCATTCTGTATGTTGTAATAATGTATAGTGAATTATTGTAAAAAAATTAATTTAAAGAAAAGAAAAAAATAAATAATTAAATAGCTGTAAAAAAAAAAGGAAGATAACTTGGAAAAAAAAAAGCAGTGAGGATTAAATTGGGTTTGGAAACAAAATAAAATTATATTCAATGCAATGATTTCAAACCTATGCAAATGTCCATAATTCAATGTCCAATCCAGATTTGAAACACAAGTGAAAAATTGGTTCTAACCCAAGGTTTGTGAGCTATATCCAGGGTTAGAAATTGGTCAGTTCTGTTGTGTGTGATAAAAGAAAATGACAGGTGATAGCCAAGTTGGATGGAGTTTAGTGGTTATTGTATTATAGAGCTTATTCATTTTGGAGCAGTTTTTCTCCCAGATAAGCACATGGCTAGTTAGAGTTTTTCCAACTTGTTTTAGGCCTATCTCCTACTCAGCTCTCTCCCATTAGGTAGTCGCTGGGGGGGGGGAGCGCTCCAAGAACTTGCCAAGTAACACAAAACTTGAAAGCACAACTAGAAAATCACAGAGCTCTAGTATTCACCACACTAACCTTAAAAAATAGATTTTATATATTAATAAATTTCATGCACATCTTTTTAAAAAGCCACATAAAACTCTAGAGCTTAAAAGAATGTCTCATTTCTCCCTTTCCACCTTTGAATCCCAGAAGCAACCAGCTTTGACTCAACTGTTAACTCAGAGGATTATGCCATATTCCTACACTTATTTTTTGATTTTTCAAATGTCAGTATTATCTGTTGGTCTTCTATGGAAGATAAGGACTTGGTTATTTCACATTTCCTCCAATGCGTGTATTCTGTCTCTCTCCCCACTTCTCCTTTCTTCCCTCCCTTTCTGTTTTTCCTAGACACATTTCTCTGTCATTCTCTCTTGCACAGACATACAGTTCCCTTAATCCTTACAATTTAATTACATAACAATTTTAGACGAAGCACTAATCAGTGTTTACATTACTTTGCCTATGTATATATCATTCACGTGCAAGCCACATACAGATTTATGATTACATTTTTTTCTTTCACACTAATTTTTTTGCCCTAGAGTGTGTGCACTTGCTGGAGAGAGAGAGAGAGACAGAAACCATGAGAGGGAAAATAAGAAATCACCCCTTGGGGGGATGGCCACACCACAATTTTTTTTCCTCCATCTCCTCCCAGGATCTTGGGCATGCACACACAAGCACAGCATGATTTTCTTTCTTTTTTTTTTTTTGGAGAGATTTTTTTGCTATAGGGCGCATGCACTCGCCAGACAGACAGACAGAAACAGAGAGACAGAAAGTGAGAAATCACCCCCCAGGGGGGATGGCCACGCCTCAATCCCTTCTCCTCCATTCTCCTCTCGGGATCTTGGGCATGCACGCACACACGCCCAGCGTGAGTTCTAAGCCACCGGGTCCAGGATGCAAACCGCGGTCGACTACGTGGGAGTCCAGCAACATAGCCATTACGCTAACTGCTGGTTCCCCCACAAGCACAGCATGATTTTCAAACCACCAGGTCAGGGACTTGAACCATGATTATTAGCCTTAAATATCATCCTACCTACTGGCCCCTTCCATCCATTTTCTTTTACCTTCTTACATTCTTTCTTCTTTCTCCTCTCCATCCTTCCTTTTTCCCTTTCTTCTCTCCCTGTCTCCCCTCCTTCACTACCTGCTCTTTCTTCTCTACCTCCTCCTTTCTCCCTCTCTTTGGAAACGTGTTATTTTTTTTTTCTTTATCTGAATTTTTAATATCTTATGACAGTATACCTTGTTGTAGAACTCCTTAAATCCCCCATTGACTGAAACTCAAGGAGACTTTTATTAATTCTACTAGTTCTGAAAATTTTGATTACATATTTTTAAAGCAATTTCTGACTTCTCTTTCCTCTTATTTCATGCTGAAACTAAACTCCTTTTAGGTGGATTGGAACCCTTAGACTGATACTTTAATTTTATTATCTTTTGTATTCATCATCTTCCTGTCATTTCCTCTCTGGAAGAATTTCTCATCTCTCTTCTGTTGAATATTTTATTTCTGGAAGATAAAGACTGCTAGAATATTTTTAATTTCCAAGAATTCTATTTGTCTCTAATTACTCCTTCCTCATAGCACCATGTTTAATTTCATGGACACAATTTTTGTTCTAACACTATAAGAATACACATTTCAGCTTTCAAAAAGCTTTTATCTGTTCCCTGCAGATTCTAAGTTCCTTTCAATTTCTTGTTAGTTTGGGTTCCTTTTATGTTGGTAGCTTTTGTCCATACCTGGTATTTTTTTGGCCACCTGCTCTGGCAATGTATTTTGGGCTATAGGATAATGCCATAAAATGATTAGACTAAGCTGAGCCATTTCACTGAAACACCAACAAAAGTAGCTAGGTCTCTGCTCCCTTGAATAGCTGGATTCTCCAGATAGGCACCCTCTTCAATGTTCTGCATAGGAGGAGCAGGCCTGGTTGCCAGGGTCCTGGGAGCTGACCTGGCTAAAAAGGCTTGAAGGGGAGGAGGGGTTTATTACTAGTCAGCATGCATATTTCCACTTAGTCTCTCTGATTTCAGTAATGCACCTTGCCTTCACATGTCACTGATCGCAATATTGCTGAGTTTGTAAACTCTACTGCTAAGTTATTCTAGACACTAATTTCCCAACCCCATGTCTTCTACAGGGTAAGGGGGGGAGTCACAGGGTAGAAGAGGAAAATTGAGAGCCCAATTGCTCTTTTAAAGAATTTAAACAGTTCCTGATTCAGTACCAAGTCTCTCCCCTAGCTTCAACAATCCCTTTTGCTTCCAGTTGTCGTGTCTTTTAAGAGTTGTCTAGGGAGTCTCCACTTGCCTCTTCATGGCATCTTCTTTGTAGACATTTGGGTTTATCTGCTCTGCTAAATGAAGTACCACTCATTCATTCTCTATTTTCATAAAAAAAAGTCACTCATTCTCTCCTGTTGTATTTTGTCCTATTTTCTTTATATCCTAGGTGAAATTTAAAAAAGTCTGTATAGGAGAGGCTTTGGGAGGGAGAAAGTAGAAGTAAGCATATATTACATCCTTCTCTCTAACTGTATTTCTCTGTCTTCACTCTTTAGCATTGTTTTGAAAAGAGAACAAATTTTCAAATGTCTCTCCAAAATGATCCCACAGAATTCAGCAGCTGTGTTTGTGTGGGAGGCAACATAGTATTTCATACTTCTCCTTGAGTTCATTTAATGTTAGAATAAATGCTAGAGCCCAACAAGATATATAATTATCTACATATCACACATAGTACAGTATACTATTCAATTAAACTAGTTTTTTTTTTTATTTTAAAGTTACTTGTGGTCTCTTACAGTAAAACTTCCATCATGTATCTGTGGGATTAGATATCTGAGCAAATATAATTGTAAATTATTCTTCAATAATATATGCAAAAACTATATGCTTCGATAATTGAAAATAAATTTCTTTTGTAATGGAAAGTTCTGCCTAAACTTTCAATTAAACTATAATCTAGTCAAAACAAAATTATCTTAAAATCATCTTTGGCAGTATTTTTGTCCTTTCTTTTTGTTCTAAAGCAATGTA
The DNA here is from genome assembly GCF_000334495.1 of Tupaia belangeri chinensis. Lineage (NCBI taxonomy): Eukaryota > Metazoa > Chordata > Mammalia > Scandentia > Tupaiidae > Tupaia > Tupaia belangeri. Next base: position 2,229,101 of record NW_006159775.1, read on the forward strand.
AAAGCTGATGGTGAAGTGACTTCCATTTTAAATTGTCATAGTCATTCACTTATTGGCCATGTTTGTGTATTTTTTTATTAATACTTGAGACAAATTTTGTCCTCAATCATTTTATATACAAGTTCTCTTCCTTATCATATGTCAATCAGGAGATAATAGTTTTCTAAGAGATATATATTTTTTCAAGGGTATCCTATCAATATTGATGCCATCTTCTATTCTTAGAGAAATATGTATATTCTATTATTTCTACAAGTATGAGTTGGGCCTGGATAAAAAGTCACAGGTCATTCTTAGCATCCTTTACTTTGCTTCCACATTTTCACTCTCTATGTAATTTGCCTACGTATCTCCAGATAATCTGTGTTGCCATCAGTAGCGTCCTTAGACCTAGTCAAAGAAGGTGGGGAGATGGAGAAGGGGCTTTCCTAAATCTTACACTTTAGAAAGTCTTGCTGTTCTAAATCTTCTGTGTCTGTCTTCACAGAACTGTGCATTAGAAGAATAATGGTTCTTTTTTAACCAGGCTCTGAGTTACACCCTGGGGTTCTCTGCTCAAAAGGTCCTGAGACTGATTCTGGGTCTATCATTCTGAAATGGACTTACCTCTATTGTGCACACCTGGAAGACTTCAGAGTCTTCACATACACACATCTGTGCAAGGCCCTTTTAGGTGTAAGACAGAATCATAGATGGGGAGAGAAGGTATGGTGCTGGGTGCCATCTCTCATTAAGCTGCCACATTTAGAATAATTTAAAATTGTTTTAGGCCTTGAAAGTCATTATTTAAGTAGAAAAAACACATTTTATTTGTTGTAAGTCTTATTTATAACTTCAAAACATTTAGACATGTTTATTGTGTCCCCATTTTGTACACATGCCCCAGGTACTACAGCTATCAGGGCAGACCTGAATGCCATATTGCACTCATATTTACACTGCAGTATCCTACAAGTAATAGAGAGCTTACATGCTATCTCTTCACTACCAAATTTACAGACAACCAATGAGCCTCAAAATCATAGTTTTTAACTCATTAAATAATTTAAGCTATAAAGAAGGTTAAATAAATTATTTTCCGAAATGAGATCAACTCTTTTTTGGAGATAAGGATTCTAGAACTGTTATCATTGCTGAAGACATGGCAATAGGAGGAGTACCTTTACCACAGAAGGGGTTAAAGATAACCAATCCAACTACTATCAAACTTTGAATAACTGCAAGTCAATTGGTATCACAGATTAAATCCTGAGGCACCCAAACCACAGGGAATCTGTGCTCTTTCCCACTGGCCTTCACCGAATATTTGGGGTGGTTGATACAATTTGGGACAGAGTGACAGAGCTGTTTTAAGAACCTTCAAGATGAGTAGGCATTTACTCAGTACATTGCTGCAGTTATCCAAAGGTAGGTAAGATTGCTTTATGTCCAGACAGCTGGGGGCTGTAGTAAAAAGGAGAACATTCTCTAAAGAGGTTTTTTTTTTTTTTTGAGAGATTTTTTGTTATAGGGCACATGTGTTTGCCGGAGAGACAAAGAGACAGAAAGCGAGAAATCACCTCCTTGTGGGGGATGGCGACACCACAATCCCTTCTCTTCTATTCTCCTCTTTGGATTTTGGGCACACGTGCGTACACACACATTCAAAACTAATCTCTTTCTAATTGCTAACATAGTGAAGTTGATTAGAAAAGCCATCATTGGTTTCTATGTTAATACAGTGATAATTGAATACCTATGGGTGAGA
>NW_006159775.1:2232019-2240630 GCF_000334495.1 Tupaia belangeri chinensis
AAGACATGGCAATAGGAGGAGTACCTTTGCCACAGAAGGGGTTAAAGATAACCAATCCAACTACTATCAAACTTTGAATAACTGCAAGTCAATTGGTATCACAGATTAAATCCTGAGGCACCCAAACCACAGGGAATCTGTGCTCTTTCCCACTGGCCTTCACCGAATATTTGGGGTGGTTGATACAATTTGGGACAGAGTGACAGAGCTGTTTTAAGAACCTTCAAGATGAGTAGGCATTTACTCAGTACATTGCTGCAGTTATCCAAAGGTAGGTAAGATTGCTTTATGTCCAGACAGCTGGGGGCTGTAGTAAAAAGGAGAACATTCTCTAAAGAGGTTTTTTTTTTTTTTTGAGAGATTTTTTGTTATAGGGCACATGTGTTTGCCGGAGAGACAAAGAGACAGAAAGCGAGAAATCACCTCCTTGTGGGGGATGGCGACACCACAATCCCTTCTCTTCTATTCTCCTCTTTGGATTTTGGGCACACGTGCGTACACACACACACACACACACACACACACACACACATGCCCAGCATGAGTTTTAAGCTGCCAGGTCCAGGACTTGGACACAGTCGACTACATGAGAGTCCGGCAATGTAACCATTATGCCATCTGCTGGCCCCTAAGCATGAAGACATTTCTAGAGTACTGACAATCCTAGTCTTGCTCAATTTTTTCCCTAAATATATCTAAAGCCAGTGATGAACCAAATCTGGCTGAAGTTATAATTAAAGTCTGATTCAAATCCAGTACATAAGAGAGTGAGTCAGTCTCCCTACTCTTCCCTCTCCCATCCCCAAGCCACATTAGCAACCTGATAGAGAATAGGGTAAACCCTTATTGGGAGTAAAGATTATTTACTGATATGCTTTCAGCCACAATGACTAACATATAACACAAAATTACAAAACACATGAGGAAGCAGAAAAAAATACTAAATAAAATTAAGCAATCAAAGGCTCACAGATGGCCCAAATGTTGGACTTAGTAGTTAGAGATTAAGGGAAATGTTAAAATATTTTTCTTGCTTGTTTCTTTAAATGGAAACAAACTTTTCTTCCTTTCTGATCCCTCTGGAATTGGAAAATATTTGAGAATATTCTTATTTTGTGGGAGAAGGGCTATTTGCATAAGTTCAATAATGTTTGTTGCATTGATTCAGAAATTGGAAATATTCATTATTGGATAGGGCTTTGACTGGAATGTCATACCTGAAGATTAGTCAGAAAACTATGGAACTAAGGTAGATCTCAATTAAGCTAACAGAAGCTCTTAGAAAGATGGCCTGGTACCATAAATAGTTCTGCCTGCCAGAGAGGATTAGAGGAGATGTACAAAAGAATTTATAACATAAAATAACCTGGACTTTTCCAGCCCAGCATTGTAATCAGTAGAGATTGCAAAAGAGCAACTACACCAGAGAATTATCTTGAGAAAGACTTTGAAGGAAGAAAAAAGAGACTAATCTTTGCTAGCAGATAGTATATCACAGAATATACCTGGGCAGGGCTGAATTGAAAAGGTTTATGTGTGACTAGTGTGCTGGGCATTTGTTTTTCAACAATTTGAGTAGATGACATGTACATATTTTCTCAAAAATATTTAAAATCATACTGTTTCTGTTGTTATAGAGTCACAAACAAAATTATACAGAATTAGAAGAAATATTTTGAAATTTTGAAAGTTGTTTATTAACTTTCAAGAACTATGGAGTATGAGTTAAAATTTTTTGATATGTAAAGTAAATGTGGAAAATGTTTAAAATAAAAAAAGCTATAAAAAACAAAGAACAACAAAACAAAAAAGAAATTAAAGGAAAAATACACTGTGTTAATTCTGATAAAAAGATATAATAAAAAAGTAGAAAGTGTACATTAACAGTTGGGGGATTTCAGTAAAGGTATTGGTACTATAAAAAACAACAAAATGAATGTAATAAAAGTGAAATTATATATTAGAAGTGAAGGATTCATTTGGTGGGTTGAACAGCCGACTGAACCCCACAGAAAAATAATCAGTAAAATTTAAGACAGGATGATAAAATCATCTAAACTAAAACACAAAAGGAAAATAAGAAAAAGAAAATGGAATAGGAAAAATCCTTCTATTGTATTACAATATCTCTTGGTCTAATCTATGTGTAGTTGAAGCATCAAAGGGTATGAGGGAGAGAATGGAACAGAAAAAATTAACAGGTATGTGTGTTTTACAGAACTGGTGAAAGATATCAACTCATGTATGAAAAAAGCTAAGTGAAATCCAAACAGGATAAATGGAAAAGCAAACAGTTAAACAAAGGCCACCATCAGCAGCACACAGAGGTATTTTATGATTAAAATGTTAAGAAAAATTAAAGAGTAAATCTTAAGGCCAGCAGGTGGTATGGTGGTTAAGGTGCTGGACTCCCACATAGCTGACCATGGTTTGAGTCCTGTACCCAGCAGTTTGAAAATCATGCTGGGACATGTGTTTTCATGCCCAAAATCCCAAGAGTAACATGGAGAAGGAATTGCAGCAAGGTCATTCCCCTGGAGGGTGATTTTTCACTTTCCTTCTTACCGTCCCTCTATCTTTCTGGTGAGCGCACACCCTATGGCAAAAATATTGAAAGAAAAAGTAAATATTAAATGCAGCCAAAGGAAAAAAGGCATTACATGTAGGGAACAACTTTGAAAATGAAGTATGATATTTTCATCTAAAACATTAGATGCCTTAAGATAACTCAAGAATATCTGCAAAGTACTGAAGGAAAGTAACTCTTAATCTAGAATTTCATGTTTGGCAAAAATACCTTTCAACGTAAGGGCAAAATAAAACAGGCAAGAGTTGAAAGACTTCATTTCCAGCAGTTATGCTCTACACGAGAAAAGAGAGCTTTCCAAGAAAAAAGAAAATGGTTTTGATGAAAGTCTTAATATAAATGAATAAAAAATTATAATGGATAAATTGATAGCCCCTAAATAATAAAAGCAGTAGTTTATCGCAACAATGGGCACACATTCTGAGAAATGTGTTGTTAGGGAAATTTTGTTTTTATGAAAACATTATAGAGTGTATAGTAGTTACATTCTTACATATTGCAAAACAACACCAGATTAAATCAAGCACAAGAGAAAATGATGCAATCAGGAGATGCAGTAAACACAAGATATATGAGCCTGCTGGCATTATAACACGGCATACTTTTTTATTTTTTAAAATTTGCTAGAGGGTGCATGCACTTGCTAGAACTGGACAAGGAGGGAGAGAGAGAGAATGAGAACACATCCCCCATGAGACATAATAAAAATACTATCACTTCTCCAACTCTCCTTCTTTTGGGGATTTTTGGAATGCATGCACATGTGCCCAGCATATTTTATAAGCTGTTGGGTCAGTAAATTGAGCTGTGCAGTTGGCCATGTGGCATCCAACCACCTTAAGCACCATGCATGGACTGCCTACATGGTATACTGTTATACAGTCATTTTTTTTTAATAAGCAGAAGGAGTACACTCAAGAATAAAGACAAAAAGTATAGTACAGTAAATACATAAATCAGTAATGTAGTCATTTATTATCATTATCAAGTAGTACTACACATAATTGTATGTGTTGTACTTTTATATGATAGGCAGTGCAGTAGGCTTATTTACATCAACATTGCCACAAACATGTGAGTAATGCATTCTGCCAAACTTTACATGATGGCTACAATGTCACTAGCCAATAATAATTTTCAATCTCTATTAAAAACTTATGGGACTATCATTGTATATGCAGCCGATCCTTGACCAAAATGACATTACACAATGCATGACTGGATAAAAGTTTTAAAAATTATTGTCTGTCTATCTATATACCCACCTACCTACCCATCACCATCTATCCACTTACTTATCTGCATTTTAAAAAAACTAATGGGTATTTAAAAAAAATAGAATATTTTGTGTTTATTACCTACAAGTAGGTGAAATATATTATACAAAACAACAAAGGGTAACAAGTAAACTGCATTGTATATTTAAAGTTCCTAGGCTGTTATTTTAATAGTATTATTTAAAGAGAGATAATGATACAAACATATCATTAATGTAGAGTGGAAAGAATCAATAGAGGAGATAGAATAGTACAATATTTCATTAACTCGAAAGAAGGCAAATGAATAAGGAAAACAGGAACAATGAACAGATGAGACAAAGTAAATACCAAGATGATTAAACTTAAGTCTAATGACAGCAAACATTACATTAAATGTAAATGAGCTAAACATCCCATTATCAAATCAAATAACACACCAAGACCAAATGTTATGCTGTTTGAAACACTTTAAATATAAAAACACAGATTGCAAATATTCTCTCCTATCCTGAGGACTGTCTCTTGACTGACTATTGATTCCTTTCCTGTGCTTTTTTCTTTTTGTTTGCTATGTGCTTTTTGGCCTGATGTATTTCTACTTGCCTATTTTATGAATTACTACTTGTGCTTTAGGGGTCTTAAGTAAGAAATATTTGCTTACTGAATGTCATCAAGAATTTTCCCTGTGTTTTCTATCAGTAATTTTATAGGTTGAGGATTTATGTTAGATCTTCTATATGTTTTTAGTTAATTTTTGTTAATGGTGAGAAATAATGCTGAGTTTCATTTTTCTGTGGGTAGATATCCAGTCTTCAAGCACAGTTTGCTTAAGAAACTTTCTTTTCCCTACTGGACTGTCCTGTGTACTTTGTCAAAGATCAGTTGGCTGTATGTTCTAGAGTTTATTTCTGGATTCTCTATTCTGTCCCATTGGCCTATTTGCCTGTTTTTGTGCCAGTCCCAGGCTGTTTTGATTATCACAGCTTTGTAATAGATTTTGAGGTCAGGGAGTGAGATATCTTCTACTTTATTCTTTTTCACAGCACTGTTTTGGTGATATGGAGCCTTTTATCATTCCTGACACATTTTTTTATTCTTTTTCTATTTCTATGAAACATGTATCTATCAATTTGATCAGAATTTCATTGCATTTGTAAATTAATTTAGGTAGAACTGACATTTGATTATATTAATTCTTCCAATCTAGGAACATGGGATGTCATTCAACTTTTGTGTATCATACTCGATTTCTTTTTTCTGTTTATAATATTTTTCCTTTTTTTTTTTTTTTTTTTGCTATAGTGCACATGTGCTTACCAGAAAGAAAGAAATCACCCCCTGGGGGGATGGTCACACCACAATCCCTTCTCCCTTCTTCTCTCGGGATCTTGGGCATGCACGCACATGCGCCCGGTGTGAATTTAAGCCACTGGGTCTGGAGTGGTCAACTACATGGGAGTCCAGTGATATAGCCATTATGCTAATTGCTGGTCCCCATTTTTGTTTTAAAGGTCTTCAACTCTCTGGCTAGATATATTCCTATGTATCTTATGTTTTTGTGTCTATTGTAAATTGTATTGCTTTCTTTAATTCTACCTCAGCTTATGGATTGTTGGTATATAAAAATGCTGTGAATTTTTGCATATTGATTTTGTATCATGGTGCTTTATTAAGTGGCTTTATCTTTATTTCTGTTAATGTGATGTATTACATTTATTGTTTTGCATATGTTGAACCATCCCTGGGATAAAGCCTACCTGTTTGTGGTGTATAATCTTCTTAATGTGCTGTTAGATTTGATTTGTTAATATCTTGTTGAGAATTTTTATATCAGTATTCATCAGGGATTTTGGTAGATGCCATCCAACAAGATTTTTCTCAACTGCTTTTCTGTTGCCTCACAGATTCTTGTCATTTTGGTTTATTCCTCTTCTGTTTCAGATGAAAACTCTCTTTCCTCCTGGAGACTAATCTTTTCCCTGTACTCTAGGTGCTTCTCAAACATTCCTTTTGGACTATAGTCCAACCATGATCTCATTTCTCACAATGATAACTTCTCCTCCTCTGTTCTCCCTTAGATTTATAGTTGTGCTCAAACCTTCCTGTGCTCATGCACTTCTACACATGTGCATATTTGTGTGTGCACATTGATAATCATGACTCTGTCCTTGGGTGGGCTAGATCCAGTGAGTTCAGATCCTGCTAGGCCATTTTACAAGAAGGTGGGAATACATTTTACTTGACTTTTCAGTAATGAAATCAGTGTTAGGGGGTCACCATTTCCTGCTGGAGAGGTCATAGATTCAGCAGAATAACATAAGTTTTCTCATGCTGATCAAGAGATGTGACTGAGTGCTGAATATCCTTGATTAATTCATTATCATTTAAGAAATGATGATTGCTTTGGAAATAAAATTTTTAAATGAAATAATAATAATGGATTCCTTTATTATTATGCACTAAGGAGCTTTAGATAAAAGGAAAATAAAAAGACAAGACACAGGTGGAAAGGAAATCTGGAGACAATGTGAAGATGAATGGCAGGTGAGAGATTCAGGACAGTGAATGCAAACACCAAAAATTGACTTTACCTAAAACTCTTTTTCTTTATAAAATATCATCATTTGCAACCACAATCAAGGGGAAATCTAAGTCTTTCTCATATTTGTAATGCCTTGACCAATCATATTATTACACACACATATACTTACACATACACAAAAAAACATAGTGATATAGAGTGTGCTTTGAGGCTATAATATGCTGAATTATTGGTGGTATAAAATGTTTGGCTTGTGATAAATTATGAAATCCAACAATTCATTTTTCTCAGCCTTATTTTATAAAATCACCCTTCATCTAGTGAAAGCAACAAAGACTCAGGTTCCTTTTATATATGCCTCATTTTTCAATCTTGTACTCATATAGCATACTCCTATTCTATAGAAACAATTATTAATTATTATTAAAATTACTAAAAGCATCTCTCAGAAAGAAATCAATATTCATATAAAAATTGCATAATTGCAACATGCAGAAAGATAACATGTTATTATCTCTTTCAGAAAAAATAAACCTGCAGAATGAAGAACTTGATAGTGACATTGCAAGTAGGGCAAGGATAAAAGCTTACAGAGATCGAAGTCCTCTCTTGGGTGAGTGCTTATTAAATTATAATTAGTTACATATATGTAGCTTGTGAGTATAAATGATAAAATAGTAGATAATATGCTGTTGGATTTTTCTAAGATGTGCTGAAGCCTTAGGGTCATTTTCTAATTGAATTTAACATCAAAAGGGCAGTTAAGTGGAATTTAAAAAAAGATATGTAACACTATGTGATTCAATCCTAAGAAAAAGGCCCTATTTATATACTGATATGTTGATATTGACCCTACATTTTGAGGCTTCAAAATGTATCAGTTATTACAAACATGACATAATAATATAACAATCAGATTTTATATATGCTTCAATTTGATAATTTCTATTGACCTGCCTATACTTTTATTTATTTATTTATTTTTAAATAATTATTTTTTAAATTTTATTTAATCATTCATTTATTTTAATTTGACCAGAGAGAGATACAGAGAGAGGGAAAGTGAGAAAGCAAGCCACCAGGTCCGGTATTCAAACGGCAGTTTGCCTTGTGGGAGTGTCCAGCGCCTTAACCACCATGCCACCTGCTGGTCCCAATCTGCCTATACTTTTAAATTCTGATTTATAAAGTCTACTATGAAGTATTTATAAAATAAAATCCTAAATAATTCTGTTAATAATCCCATCCAAAACCTTGCTTTATTTATTTATTTCTTCCTTGACAGAGAGGTAGAGAGAGAAAGAGAGAGAGAGATGGATAGAGATAGGCACTCCCATTAGAGTCTTCAAACTGCAACCTACCCTCAGTCTCAGCATGCCCAGGAGTGCCCAGAAAGGCAAACCTAGAGCATTTCTTTTCCTTTTGGTCTAGTTGCATTACCACTGCATTTCTACTTACCCCACATTCTTAAATTTGTTTTGTTTTGTTTTAAGAGAGATTTTTTTTTGATATAGGGCACATGCACTCACTGGAGACAGAGATAGAAAACAACAAATCTCCCCCCAGGGGAGATGGCCATGTCACAATCCCTTCTCCTCCACTCTCCTCAGGATTTTTGGCATGTATGCAAATGTGTCTGACATGAGTTTTAAGTCACAGGTCTTGAACTCGAATCATGGTCAGCCATGTGGGGGTCCAGCAACAACCATTATACCATCTATTAGTCCCCATTCTTACATTTTCAGTTGAAACATATGTAGAGGGCCAAATGGTGGAGCAGCAGAATGGAACACTCTGTGAGGCAATTGTACATGAGAAGGTTCCAGGATCATTAGCTTGCCTGTGATTCAAGGCTAGCTGAAGGCTGGAGGTGGATCAGAGTCAAGACCCTGTTAGGGGGCTCTCTCTCTTTCCTTCTCTCTTTTTGTCACTCTAGCTTATGAAATAAATAAATAAATAAGCTTAAAATGATCTAAAAAGATTATTTTAGATAAGATAATTATTTTGCTTGATTTTAAAGCTCAATCTGGTTTTCTTTTTTTTTGGAGAAGTTTTTTTTTTTTTTTGCTATAGGGTGCTCACCAGACAGAAAGAGAGAGACAGAGAGACAGAAAGCAAATCACCCCCAGGGGGGATGGCCATGCCGCAATCCCTTCTCCTCCATTCTCCTCTCGGGATCTTGGGCACGCACGCACACGCACCCGGTGTGAGTTTAAGCCACCG
>NW_006159775.1:2240977-2327047 GCF_000334495.1 Tupaia belangeri chinensis
CGGTGTTAAACTACATGGGAGTCCAGCACCTTAGCCATATGCTAACTGCTGGTCCCAAGCTCAATCTGTTAAGGAAATGAATGGTACATTAATTTTTAGGTTTTGAAATAAACACATTTGTCATAACTCAGCTTCTAAAGTTCAGAAAGGGATTAAAAACTTCGTAAAACTTAACAATGAGTGTTATCATTTAAAATGAAAATATTCAAAATGTTCAAACTTACTCTCCTTAAATTTTTAAAAAAAATGTTGACATAAGCAAACAATTATGCAGTTAACATTGTTATTAATTCAAAAATTTTATGGGAGTGTGCTCAAGTCACCAAAGAAACCTCAATGTTCAGCTATTACTTAATATGGAATCGAAAAGGTCAAATCTGTGGCCTCACACATCACGCGCGCTTCTTTGGTGTCCTTCCCATAGATATAACAGCCACCTGTGTATTTCAGTTACCTTAAAAAAAAAAAAACTGAACTCACTCAACAGCAGTTGTCATTGTAACAGAAAAAGTTATTGAATGTCTCAAAGCATAATAAGGTTTTAAACCTCTATCGCACATGAGCATGAAGGCTCCTTGTATCCTTAATATATTTCACATTACTGATCCGGAAGGTCTCTGATTCATGTTTTGTATGCCTGTATAGTGATTTAGGAGGATGCCCAAAGAACATTCTTCTGTGTGGAAGATCAGAGTCAGAAGCACAGTTTGGAAACTCTTCTCCCACAGTGAATGTAATAAGATGTCCTGCAATGAGCAGAGAGGTTAAGAGAGGAAAACTCCTGAACGGTGTCTCTAACAATCCATGGCACAGTCTGTCTTATGATTCAAAGAAGAAAGGTCACGGACATGTGTCCTCACACAGGATATTTTCAGAATTGTTTCTCTGAAACATGCACACTGAGTGTTACAGAGGGACAGCTACATATTAGCTGAGCTTCATTGTCCATTAGGAAAACATTTAAAATATTGTCAAACTTTCTATTCTTTCTTTCTATCATTTTTTTTCTCTTAAGACAGGGTCTTGCTATGTTGTAATCCTCTAGCATCTGACTCCTAAACTAGGCTTACAAGTACACCGCTGCTTTTGTCTTTTAGGGTGTCCTAGAAATCAAACCCAGGCCTTCCATGTGGCCTCAGCTGGTCTAGCAGCAGTGTAAAGCAGCGTGGGCTACTGCTTCTGTGCTTCTACAATCTTGTCTAGTTTCTGCATCCTGACTTTATACTACTTAATCAGCTGGTGCTAACCTGACTTTTTTTTTTTTTAATTTATTCCTCTCTCATCCCCTAAGCCACCTTCCTCTTATTTTCTCAGCAACCCTGTTTTAGCCTCTTCTTCAGAGAGTTCTTCAAAAATGACTCTTTGTTCTTGCTTTACTCTTTTCTATTCTTACAAAGCTTCCCTTTGCAATCTTCCCTGTCTAACCCAGGTCTTTCTTCTGATCTCTAGGCTTGGATGTCCACCTACCTATTGGACATGTTTATGGGTAGACTTCCCTAATAATCCCATGGTCGCAGAGTGCCAGGCATTGTGCCACAAGTAAGACCTGGGCATCTGACACCATCCATGCTAAAAGAGAACTCTCTTCTCTCACCTCCAACCTGTTCCACAATGGAGGTGTTACCTTCCTTGGGTATCTATCATGGGTTGACGGTGGCCTTCAAGAGGCATGTCCATCCAGAACCTATGAAAATAATGCTATTTTGAAAAAGGATCTTTGTTGCTGTCATGTTAAAGGTATCAGGATGAGAGCAGGCCCTAAGTCCAGTGACACATGTTATTATAAAAGGCAGAAGAAGAGAATACAGAGAGAGATGAAGAAAGTGATATGAAGATGAAGGTGGTGATTGAAATTATATGGCCACAACCCGAGGAATGTCTGATGCTACTGGAAGCTGGGAGGGAAGGAAGAATTGAGCACTTCCTAACACTGACCACACAGTAGATATGTTGAAAGAATAAAATGGGGGCTTTTTGTTTTTGTTTATGTATTTGTTTTAATGGTTATAGAATGGGCATAAATCTACATATAATAAAAGAGGTATTTAAAATTGTTTGAATTATCTTAGCAAAGTTGTCTTATTAAATATTACTTTTAATTGTTATGGCTTTAAAAATATCTTTTGTAAATTAATATATAGATGCTTTGATAAGTCATTCAGAAAAAAGTAGCAAAGAAGCTTATGGAACTATTAATATGAGGTACAGAGAATGCAAATTTATTTCCTTAATGCAAGTTCCCTAAATATATTGTTCATAATTACATGTGTTTTGTTTAAGACACAAAAAACCTTTGCTTGGTAAATCTCTCTTCTTTATCTTAAATCTACAGCTGGCAGCCAGCATACACACATGCACTCACACCCACGCTCTAATTAACCCTGTTTGCAGAGGGTCAGTGCATTTATGACACAACTAAAACAGCAACAGAAGGAGACAGATACACTTAATAGTATTAGTTATTTGCATATAAAATGGTCAAATGGTCTAATTAAAAGGCTTGCTGTGTATTTGAACAAATGAATATAGAGCAGCTTAAAAGCATAATCCACCTCAATCTAAAATTTTATTGAAAGACAGATGGATGGGAGATAATAAGCATAATGTCTAGCTAAAAATACACAGATGCTATCTTTCCTTCACGATGAAAAGGGTTTTACATTTAATATTTCCCTAGAAGAGTTTTTTTCTCCCACAATGAAAAAAATAAGAATATGACTCTCGACTAAAACTAGACTCACAGAATATCCTTCAGAAGTGGGTAGTCAAAGACTAACGGGCTTTCAGAAAAAGTAAGCTTGTTATAAGATGAATGCATTCTGGAGACCTACTGTACTACTTGCTAACTACAGCAAACAATATGTAACATACCTGAAATTTGCTAAGAGAAAATAGATCTCCAAAGAAGTTCACAGAAAATGTATGTTATGGAAAAACTATGCATGGATTTCAAATTATTTTTACATCAAAATAAACTCATACTTTAATTCCATTTTTCCATGGACTTTTTGAAGTCGATATCTTAGTTATTCTCACCCCCCCCCCATAAATATACACACAGACATATAAAATGCTAAGTATGTCAGGTGACAGATTAATTAGCTTGACTATGGTAATCATTTCACAGTGATATTAAAACACCACTTTGTACATCGTGAATATATACAATTTTTATTTTTCAATTATACCTCAATAAAACTTAAAACCATAAAGAAAGAAGGATAGAGTGGATGAATCAGAGGAGTAAGGTGAAATTGATGAAGTGGGAAAAGAAAGGGCAGAATATACTTTTTGTGGAGCAGATTTTAATGTAGTTTTTTTTTAATTAAAAAAAAGTTTTTAGAGGCTTTTGCTATAGGGTATGTATGCTTCACCAGAAAGACAGAGATACAAAGAGACAGAAAATGAGAAATCACCCCCTTGAGGGGATGGCCACACTGCAGTCCTTCTCCTCCATTCTCCTCTTGGGATCTTGGCATGCATGCACACGTGCGCAGTGTGAATTTAAGACACCAGGTCCGGGACTTTAACCCTGGTTGACTACATGGAAGTCTATTAACATAGCCAGTATGCCAACTGCTGGTCCCCTTAATGTAGTTTTAATAGACCGAAAAAAAGGCAAAGAACACTCATAAAATATAAATCCTATGAAGACTTCTGTTAAGTTTCCCAGATCTTCCATAAATATTAATAAAAAATTGACCTAAGACAGAAAAGTATTCTATCATAGTTTGGGAGACCATATATTCAAAACCAAGGTATCTGCATGGTTGGTTCTTTCTGGAAGCTCTCAGGTAGAAAGTGTTCATGATTGTCTCCTACAAAGGTGACTGCCATTCCTTGGCTTGTAGCAGCATAACTCCAATTTTGTTCTCCATTATTGCATGGCCTTCTTCACTGTGTGTCTCTCTACATGACATTTTGCTTAGGAAACAGGTATTTGATTTAGGGTCCACCCTAATCCAGTATTACATCTACAACGTTCTCTTTTTTTCGGAGAGGTTTTTGTTACAGGGCACGCGCGCTCGCCAGAAAGACAGAGAGAGAGAGATAGAGAGACAGAAAGCGACAAATCACCCCCCAGGGGGATGGCCACGCCACAATCCCTTCTCCTCCATTCTCCTCTCGGGATCTTGGGCACGCACACACACATGCCCAGCGTGAGTTTAAGCCACCGGGACCGGGACTCGAACCGCAGTCGACTACATGTGAGTCCAGAGACACAGCCATTATGCTAACTACTGGTCCCGTACATCTACAATGTTCTAAACAAGGTTACAATCTTATGTTCTGGGGCACATCCATTTTAGGAAATTACTAAATTCAGTAGAAGCCCTCAATTTTTAAAGTTCTTAAAAATATTATTTTAAGCTTATAGTTTTATTTCTTCCATGAGTGTGAAGAACAGAGGGACAGAGCCTCCAAGGGGATTTGTATGCCATGTAGCACCCCAACTTTAGTTAGCTCTGTATCATTGGCATGCAATGCTCAGGCCACCCAAGGGTGAACCTGGAACCTTCTCATGTGAGTCAGCCTCACAGAGCCTTGTGTTTTATCGCTGAGCTATAATCTAACCCCCAACGTTCTCAAATCTTATGCTGTACATCATGAAATAAATTCTTCATAGTCACAATTGTTCAGGGATACATTTTCTTAATTCACAGTATGTCCAAAGGCACAGTATTTTGTGACCTCATTTCTTCCTTCCTTTAAAAAATAAATGTGGGGAAGATCTTTAAGAATAGCATGGAATTTTCTGTGTTCCCTCTAATGAGTGATTAGCATGTGATTGTCATGGTAACTATTCCCTAACTCCTCTAACTTATAGGGTCCTCTAACTTTAGCAAGCTTCTTAATCACCTGGAGGCTTGTTAAAATACAGACGTGCTGGGCCCCACCCTCAGTGTAAGACAGTTATATCTCTAACAAGCCCCTGGTGATGCTGACGTGGATACCCTGGGGATCACATGGTGTGAGCCACTGCCTGAATGATCATCAGGCCAGGACTCCTTTGATCACAAGAAGGAAGGCTTTCCTTGTCAAGCTCCTTCCTCCTACAATTGTGAGTGGTCTTCAAAATGTTCATGGAACATTCATATTAGAGAAAAACTATACATGGATTTCAATTTTATTTGCGCCAAAATAAACTCATAATTTAATTCCTTTTGCCGCAAACTTTTAAAAATCCCCTTATATTATTACGAATGTAGAGAAGTAGAATATATGTATGTTTTTCCCATAGGGTGCATGTGCTGCTGGAGATAGAGAGAAAGTGAGAAATCAATCTCTTCCTCCCCCAGGGGCATGACCATGCTATAAATTCATACTCTTCCATTCTCTTAGAATTTTGAGCATACATACACTTGCACCCAGTGTCTGGGTATGGTACTAGAACCATGGTCAGCCATGTGGGAATCCAGTTCCTTAACCAGCATGCCACTTGCTGGCCCCAAAATTACTATTTTTAAGATGAGATCTCACAATGTTGTGGTCTTCCTGCCTCAGCCTTCCAGCTAGAACAATTAGTACAGGCCACCATGCCCACCAGCTATTTTCCCTCCCTACTGAATATATATATATATATATATATATATATATATATATATATTCATACACACACACACTAGTTTATTTCAATGTCTTTTATACATTCAATCACATATATCACTTAGCTTGTAAGTGAATATTCCAACATTAATACATTTCTCACCAGTCCAGTTGGGAATACTATACACATTATCTTCAACAGATAATAAGCCATTTCTTTGTTCCATAAATGTCTTGCCTCTATTTTTCTCCTTAATGTCTTTCCTCAGCCTCTCCTCTTTCTCCCACTCTCTTCCCACACTGTATCTGGTATCTATAACGATTTCCTATGTTTCTATATCCTCTAGTCATTCAGTTTCGGCATAGAGTGCAGACAGTTGGTATATGTTAAGTGGAGACATACAATGTCCAGAGAGAGGTATTTTTGACGTGGTCTTGCCATGATCCTCCTGTTCCAGCCTCCTAATTAGCTAGGATTACAAGTATGTTCAGGTTTCCCATAAGGCTTCTAAACTCCCAAGTAGTGATCCTATCTCTGCACCACCATGGGTGGGCCCTTTCTTTTTTCTTTCTTTTTTTTTTTTTAAGACAGAGACTCACTAGGTTGCCCATGCCAGCTTCAACTTTGCCATCCATCTGCCTCCACTGGGATTACAGGTGACTTTAGGTTGGACTACAAATTCACTTGGACCTCCCATGTGATCTCAACCTGGGGAGCATAGCATCTTTGCAGTTTGCACCACTGCAGTTGGGCCTAATTTATCGATTAATAAGTTCCAAATGATAAAGCAGTCTAAGAACAGAGTAAAGTGAAATGGTTATATTAACCTTTTGTTAGTTTTTTTTTTCCAGAACTATACTTCATATTTCAAAAATGGGAAGTTTTTTTTCCCCAAATTTCTGGAATGTAGATTAATCTGTAAATTTTGGTGGATTTAAGGCAGTTTCAGAAGAGAGTAATAAATATGGTGAAAGTATGAACATGATTTATTTTCTTTTATTCATTAGAAGTATGTGTGTGTATGTATGTGTGTACTTTTAAAAGAAAGCTTTTAGGTAAATTGATTGCAGTAATTATTTTAAGAAAGAGGTATTAAATTAGTGAGTGTCATTCCACAATGAAGCAGAATTAATAGCTTTAAATGCATTTTTCAGAGAACCACGTTTTACAGAAAACCATGTAACTTTACTATATGCTCTATTATTGAAATAAAAGGAAGTGATTTTAATACTTTTAAATACAAATAAAGATACTTTAGAGAGTCAAAAGAAAATGAACATGTGCTCATTTAATTGGATTAAAATTAAATTTGCTATAGTTGAATAGTTGTCATGACAGCATTTTCAATTTCTGTTGAAGTCCAGGTAGATAAAAGAAGCTACAAAAAACCAAAATGTATTCTTTTTTAAAATAAATTTTTAAGAGAGATTTTTTTCTATAAGGCATGTGTGCTCACTGGAGAGACACAAATGGAGAGACAGAAAGTAAAAAAATCACACTGCCCTGGGGGGTGGGGGGTGGATGGCCACGTTGCAATCCCTTCTCTTCCATTCTTCTCTAAGGATTTTGGGCATGCATATACACATGCATGGCATGGTTTTAAGCTGCTGGGTCCAGGACTCCAGCCATGGTCAACTACATGGATGGCCAGCAATGTAACCATTTCACCATCTGCTGGTTCAAAATGTATTCTTAAATCAATAAAAATCACAGTATTCAGTAAAATTGCCAATACCAGTAAAATTGCTATTACCATCCATTTTCATATAGATTAATAAATATTTTAATATTTTTATATCAGTTATGAGGTATGATAAGAAGGCCTTATTTTTATATATTTAAAAATTTATTTGTGAAGAAATTAAAATGATTTTGGATTTCAATAGCATCATAGAAAGCTGCTACTCTTATAGAATCAACTATGATGTTAAGAAGGCAAAAACATATCAAATATAGAATTTAGAAGAGATACAATTTTTTCATCAGTACTGAAAATTTTAAAGCATATAATCTTTTATTACAGCATGTGGTTTAAAATACTTGCAAATATATCCTGAAAGAACAGTGGTTTCAGTACTGATAACTTCTGTAAAGTCTTTAAGATTCTCAAATAAAAACATTTCAAATTCCATCTTCTTTTTTTTTTTTTTGAGAGGTTTTTGCTATAGGGCGCGTGTGCTCGCCAGAGAGACAGAGAGAGACAAAGAGACAGAAAGCTAGAAATCATCCCCCAGGGGGGATGGCCATGCTGCAATCCCTTCTTCTCCATTCTCCTCTTGGGATCTTGGGCATGCACGCACACGCACCCGGCATGTTTCAAGTCACTGGTTCCGGGACTCGAATTGCAGTTGACTACATGGGATTCCAGTGACATAGCCATTACGCTAACTTGCTAGTCCCTTTCTTTCTTTTTTTTTTTTTTCTTTAATATGATATTAAGAAAACAAAATAGTTTTAGGGAAATTATTTTATCTTTGAAAAATAATTCTTAAAAATGTGTATTATCAATCTCATGTTTGCTGTTGTAGATGGTTACAAAATTGTTGCTGCATTTTGAAGACAGATTGTATTATCAATCTCATGTTTGCTATTGTAGCTGATTACAAAATTGTTGCTGCATTTTGAAGACAGAAAAGATATTTTTCTCTTTTCTGATAAAACTATCCTCTTCATTATCAAATGATGTGTTATAAAACTATCAAATTTATTGTGCAGATTATAATTAACATTTAATTCAAATAAATAAAAAATAAAAATATAGAACTTGATGTGTTACACTAAATAATTCCACATTGTTTTGTTTTACCACCAATGTTTCTTAAATTATTATTCATTTAGTTTTATTTATTCATTTTTAAAAATTTGACCAGAGAGAGGCAGAGAGAGAGAGAGAGAGGGAGAGAGAGAGAAAGGATCAAAGGAAGCTGCCAGGTCTGGGACTCAAACCGTGGTCAGCCATATGAGAGTGTCCAGCACCTTAACCACCATGCTACCTGCTGGTACCAACCACCAATGTTTAATGAAAAAAAAAAACATAAAAATTTTATTCAAATTTATATTGCTGTAGTTTTTTAGGCTGGCCAGTAGCCTCGTAGTTAAGGGAGCTAGAACCCACGTGGCCAACACAATTTGCATCCTGACCCTGGAGGCTTTAAAAAGTATGCGTTTGATCCCAATGGGATGGAGAAATGGAGACGAGATGGTGGCATGACTGACACCCATTAGGGGGTGCTTTTCCCCTGTCCTTCTGTCTTCTGTCTCCTTCTATCAAGCACATTTGCCCACTAGCAATTAAAAGTAAGAAAAAAGATGAATAATTACAGATTCTCAATAACTACCATGGAAAGGTCAGATGTATTACATGATCAGGATATTTGATGGAATCAACATAACAATGCATATCAAAATAACAGATTACAATATGTATGGGCTTATTTCAATGACACATAATGATATCCCTACAGTGAATACATTTATACTTTAAATAAAATTTAACATTTTTAAATAGTAAATATCTTCATGATCTCAGAATTTAACTTTCTCATTCCTGGATTCAGTTAAACAATATAATGTGTGACTTGAAACTCTGGTCATTCAATGATTCACGACTTAGAGTACCTCGCCATGTTCTGGCTCTTATGCTCTATACTATGGATATAAGGAAAATGAAGACACTTGTTCTTGAGTAGTTTGTGGCCTCCTAAGACATATTTAAAATAAAAAGCAACACAGCATGTTAAGTTTTATAATATAGGTACTTAGAGTACTGAGGGGCAAAGAGGTATTAAACTCAGAGAGGGTGATTAGGGAAGATGTACCAAGAGGTCACTTAAAACTACATTCCAGAAAGAGAAACAGGAGTTTGTCAGGCAAATTGTGACTGGACAGAGAAGGAGGGCATTCCAAATTAAGGAAACAGTCTATGGAGATGGGTTTGAGTGATGCAGAGCATGGCAAAATTGAAGAATGCCTACTAGTTTATTAAGGTGAGCATAACTAAATTCCCGACCATAATAATTATGAAACGGAAAGTAATATTTTTCAAGCACTGCATAATTCGTGTTTTCCTGTACATAATTTGTGGTACATTGTATGGACTGACATTTGTGTGAGATGCAATATTAATTCTAGCTTATCAGGAAAAAATAGATAGCAAAGGAGAAAAGGGGAGTAATCCAGCTCTGAGGTTAACTGTACTTTACAAAAAGTGGCTTTCCTTCATTTCAATTTCAAGAGGAATTGCAGTTTAAAAAGTGAGGATAAAACCTTTATTTTCCATTTCAATCGGACACAGTCAATGTCAGATTTAAAGGTCTTCATTATAGGAGCCTGGATGGATGAATGGAATTGATGGGTTTACTAAAGAGGGAAATGGGGCACATCTTTCATTTTGAATTTCCTGTCTAGAATAGCAACTTGTTCTCTCGGTAGTATCAGACATGACATTTAGTTCTTATCCCGAATCTACAAAATGAGAAGATAACACTGCCAATGCATATAGAAAGTACGGTTTTCACATTTCAATTTAAAAAATAAAAGGTTGCATGTATTTAGATGTCCATTCAGTATTTCTGGAGTACTTTAATATTCTATATTCACTCTTTTTCTTTTTCTTTTTCTTTTTTTGTTTTCCACAGAACATAATTCAGTTGCTTACCCTAGTGACACTGCAATATAGGAAAGCAATTAAACATCTGTGAATTTGGAATTTTAAATAACTTTGAAACAATTAGTTCCTTTCCTTTTGGAACTATTTCTAATTACTTTTTTATAATATGTCCTAATTATCTTTACTTTCTCTTCATTCTCCCTGTCTTCCCAGAGTCAACTAGGGAAATCAGATTTTACAGATATCATGCATGTCTTATTCTTACTAGAACTTAAAACCGTCAAACAAGATTTTGAGTTAAATTTTACCAAATAGCTTGCTTCTGCTGGTGACATTGTGTCCTGTTCCAATGGGTAGCCCTTCTAGTCAGCAATGTTAAGGAGTCTAACACAGGCACACAGTTCGTCACGGCCAAAGTCTGTCAATGGTCTCCACCAATGGTCTGACCCTGGCTGTCCAAGCCATGATTTCATCTCCTAGAAGTGCCTCGTCCCTCCCTAGGTTCCAGCTATACCAGCGTCTTTGTTCCTCAATAACGGCGTTTCATTTCAGCCTCAGGACATTTCGGCCTCAGGACATTTGCACTTACTGTCCATCTAATTTCTCTGGATATCTGTAGCACTTGGCCCTTGATTTCCTTGAGATCCCTGCTCAAATATCACCTTAGGACAAAGACTTTTCCAGACCACTCTCTCCCTATAAAAATACCTTTGTCTTATTACCAGCCTGCTCCAGTCACTTTTTCTTCCCTTGCCTTGTTTTACTTGTTATAGCCATCTCCTGATATATTGTACATTTGTTTCATATTTGCTTATGGCTTTCCTCTCTCCAGTATAATGAAAGCTCCATGAGAACAGGAACTTTGATTTGTTCACTAATCCCTGGCAACTATTGGGTTGTCGGAAGAGTCATGTATTTTTCTGTTTTTCTATGTAAAAGCACATCATGACTTTTCTGATGACCCTATAGATTAGTGCCTGACATGTAATAGGCACTTGGTAAATATTAGTTAAATTAATCAATGATTCAAAAATAACCAACTAAAACTAGCAACTATGCAATGATGACATAGTGATGCATAATCTGGGGATGCTCCTCTGGTTGTGTATGAAATAGTTAATTTTAGTATGCTAATAGACTCAAATGCAGTGTCCATTACATGTGTCTTCAAAAGATTAAAAGGTATGGCTGGCAAGTGGTGTGGTGGATAAGGGTGCTGGATTCCCACATGGCTGACCACGGTTTGAATCCTGGACCTCGTGGCTAGCTTTCTTGTCTTCCCTGTTCTCTGCCTCTGTCTCTCTCTGGTCAAATTTTAAAATAATAATAGCAAATAGAATTAAATAAGTAATTCCTAAGAGAGAGAGAGAGAGAAAATCTACTTTAAAAGGTTAAAAGGCCATGTTGGAAACCTATAGGTATGGACTATAAAAAGCAGTGGATGAAAAGTGTGACACTAACTTTTGAATAAAATTTAAATGTAAAGAGTCCAGCTGCCATGGTATGTACCACTAAGACACCACTCTCTGCAGGCTGGGACCACACTGGAGGTCCAGGTTTGAATTTTGGTTCAACCTAAAAGTCAGACAACCTTAGTGTTTGCCTGTAGTCCTTGTAACTTGGGTGTCTGAGGCAGAAAGGTCATGAGTCTGTGGGAACAGCAGATGACATAATGGTTACGTCGCTGGAGTCCCACATTCTACTGCAGTTGTAGTCCTAGACCCAGCAGCTTAAAACTCATGCGAGACACATGTGCGTGCAGGCCCAAAATCCGAACAGGAGAATGGAGGAGAAGGAACTGCAGCATAGCCATCTCCCCAGGGGATAATGTCTTGCTTTCTTTCTGTCTCTCTGTCTCTTTGTGTCTCTGGTGAGTACATGCACCCTATAGCAAAAATCTCTCGTTTAAAAAAAAAAAAAAAAAAAAAGTCGTGAGCATAAGGCTAGCCTGGATAACATAGGGAGATCTTGTTTAAAAAAGAAGAAAAAAACCTGGGATGGTGGTGCACACCTGTAGTTCTCGCTGAGCAGGAGAATCACAACACAGCAGGACCCTGTCTTAAAAACTGAAAGAATAAAAAGCAAACCTAACAAAAGTAAGACAATAATATTAGACAGAGTAGCTAGCAGAGGACATATTATGGCTGATGCAGAGCCAACCAATGAGCAGCATTAATGACAAATGGTTAAAACAAAGAACAGTCGGCGGAAGGATTTTGAGTGGGAATAGTCTTTGCACATTGAAGCAAAGAAAGAACAGCAGGATGGAATGGGAGCCAACTGCCACTAGGTAACTGTTGGAGAGATAGGCCAAGATCACATTGTTTAGATCTTGTGGATCACTGAGGCTGGTTTGCGTTGTGTGTTAAGAGCAACAGGAAACCACTGGAAGGTTTTAAACTTGGCAGTGATATTAGGTCATTGGGAAAGTCATGACATATTTTTCTATGTTTTTCTATGCAAAAATGTATCATGACTTTCCTGACAACCCAACATAATGTGATTTATGTTTCAAAATAACAGGTCCAGGCCAGATGTACTAGACACCACTTTTCCTATTCCTCCTGCCGCATTCAGTATAAAACCCTAGACATTTCATGTGAAAGATATATAAGAAGGCTGAAAACCAGAGAGATAAGACTGATCAGTCCTCCAGACCTGAGGAACAACACAGCAGAGAGTTTCTTAGTTTTCTTTTTCGCCTTGTACATCCCAGATATGGCCGTTGAAAAGCCAACAACCTAGAAATGCTAAGCATAGACAAAAAGAGCTTTAGGGGCTATATAGTGGTGCAGAGACAATGCGACGACATTTACATAAGAACATATCATGTTCGTGTCTCCAGGTCTCCCTTGTACATGTAAGTGCATGCGTATGTGCTTGAATTTAAGTTGGCTGAGGCTGGGGATAAATGGCAGGATGAGAACCCTTTTGGGAGTGCCTCCACCCCGTCTGTATGTCTCTCATGAGTGAAATAAATAAACTTTACAAAACTTCATTAAAAAGTAAAGCAAGGCATGTTGTCTGTAGTGTGGAAAATGTACTAGTTGAGCTGTAAGACCAGTGGAGAAGATACTACAGCAGTTTATGTGAGAGATATTGGTGACTTGATTTGAGTGATGGCTGTGGAGAGGTGAACAACTCAGATATCATCTGGAGGCAGAACCACTTAAGTTGTTGTTGGCCTTTCTATGGGCAGTGTGCATGGGAGGGTGCTCATAAAATGGCTCGCAAACAATATGAGTTTGAGTGAGAAAATATTAATTTCTGTGAAATCAGACAGGAGAGCTAAAACAAAATTCATGTGTCTTGAGGGTTGACAGGACAGATCCATCAAGAGAGCATAAATTGGTTTCAGTCTAGTCACTGCCATGATAAAAATAGTTACAGTGATGATAAAAATAACAATAGCTCAGGCTCAACAAATGGCCTTATCTTTCACAGTAAAGTCCATAAAAGATCTACTGCCATCTCAATTAAAAGAGATTAGAGTTAATATGGGACTAAAAGCAGTGTCCAATGAGGGGCTCAACTTAAGCAATGCCATCGATAAAAGCTGCATAGTTAATTGAAGAGTCATAGAAATCAATGTGACTGGAAGTGAGGACAAACATATTATAGTAAGAAAACAGACACGTTTTCTTTTAAAGGGTGGCTTATCATTTTGATTGAAGATAATATGTAGATTATATTGACTTCTATTGCATTGTGGAAGTAATTAAAGAAAGCTAAAGATTCCCAAATAACAATGTAATGAACCTAAAGGGTTAAATTATCAGGTGTTTTAATGTATTTTAGCCCAAAATATAAAACAAATTCAAATGATTTTTTTTTCCTTTTTTTTTTTTTTTTGAGAGGTTTTCGCTATAGGGCGCATGCGCTCACCAGACAGAGAGAGACAGACAGAGAGACAGAAAGCAAGAAATCACCCCCCAGGGCGGATGGTCACGCTGCAATCCCTTCTCCTCCATTCTCCTCTCAGGATCTTGCACACGCGTGTACACGCGTCCAGTGTGAGTTTTAAGCCACTGGGTCCGGGACGCGAACCGCAGTCGACTATGTGGGAGTCCAGCGATATAGTCATTATACTAACTGCTGGTTCCCATGATTTTTTTTTATCCTTTTAATAGTGTAACTTGGATTATGAATTAAAATGTATACAAATCTCAAAAGGAAATCCTTAGGCTTAAAAGGCACCTTAGAATTTAACTAGAGAATTTTAGAAACACATTTGAAATTTTGTTTGTCTAGCTGCTATCCATCCTGATATGATATAGATATTAAAGTTATATCTGATAATCTGTTGTTACTTGCCTTGAGGGCACAAAAAGGACCCAATCTTTCATGGTGTTTAGAACTCTGATCTATAAAACAATAAATCAACCAACCAATCCTTTATACTTTTTTTTTTTTTTTTTGCTATAGGGCATGCACACATGACAGCGAGACAGAAAGGAACAGAGAGATAGAAAGTGAGAAATCACACCCAAGGGAGGATGGCCATGGTGCAATCCCTTCTCTTTCATTTTCATGCCTGGCATGAGTTTCAAGCCATTTGGGTCTGGGACTCAAACCGCAGTTGACCACATGGGAGTCCAGTGCCTTAACCACTATGCCATCTGCTACCCCTTCCCCCTTTTATACCTTTTCATGGACACAGTGGTATTTTTTGCTCATCAGTTTTTTAGAAAATAGTATACAGGAAATGCTGAGTGAAAGATTTCTAGAAAAATTTCATGGATCTTAACTATTTATAAAACATTCTAGTTTATATCAGTGAAGAGAGAAACCTGATTTTTTCAAATTTTAGATAACTAGTCTAGTTCAACTGAGGTGGAACCCTAGGATAATAGAAAAGGGTAAAGTATCACTATTAGAAGTTTCCTGAAGTTGTTTCCTTATTTTCCTAGAGAACACTATGATTTTAAGGCAGAAAGGGTAATACAAACCATTTTCTTATTAAGGTATCTAAGATACAAAAGAAGGCATTTGAAATCAGATAATATTTACTGTAAATATATATATATATATATATGTATACATATTTTTTTAAGGGTCAAAGATCACCAAGACAAATTCAGCCTTTAATTTGAAATTCTGATTCCTGTGACAAATATACAAATCACTACCTAAGTCGCAAAGTTATCATTTAGGAGACTCCTTTTAAGGAATAAAGTTCAAAGTACAACAGTCATTATCATTAGTAATAAAAGCCTATAGTTGCTGCAGATAATAAATGATCTTATCTAACTGCATCTGAAATAATCCTCAGAGAAGCAAAGGAAGAAAAAACAGTCAGCAAAAGGCAAGAAAATAAATTACAATTAAAGTTTGTACTTGTGAAATACGATAGGAGAGCTAAAACAAAAGTCTTTTGTCCTGACCAAGTTGGCTCTGAATTATAAGTAGGATTGTAACTATGGATCAGAGAAACATAAACAGCCATGGTTTATCGGGCACTTCTGTAAAACTAGGTTAAAGGGAGAACTAGAAAAGTGAGTTAGGAAGGAATTCAGATCCTAAAGACTGAAACGTTTTAATGTTATCCTGTAAACTATAGAGAGGCCTATTATGGTTGAATTTAAAGAAATAACTGGTACCAGGGCTAGATAGTGCTGCATTGGTAAAATGCAAAACTTTACAAAGTAATCCCACATGAGAAGACTCACTCGCAATCCAAATCCAGAGTTCTTCCTGAGTATGCCAGGCACAGACTTGCCCATGGTCTGGGGCTGGCTGAAGGCTGGAGGTATATCCATTGTAGCATGAGGACTCTGTGTCATTCATCTCTCTGTCTCTCTCTCTCTCTCTGTCTCTCTTGATTATGGAAGAAATAAAGAAACTTTAAAAAAAAGAAGAAATACTAGTATAATACTAATATAATTTTTATGTTC
This sequence comes from Tupaia belangeri chinensis, assembly GCF_000334495.1. NCBI lineage: Eukaryota > Metazoa > Chordata > Mammalia > Scandentia > Tupaiidae > Tupaia > Tupaia belangeri. Next base: position 2,257,029 of record NW_006159775.1, read on the forward strand.
CTAAGAGATTTTTGTGGCTCTACTGCGGACAGATCGTAGAAGGTAAGGCAACTAAAGAAGTGACCAGTCTCTGGTAAATAATTCTACTATAGTAGTGAGATCAGGGAGAAAGGAAGAGGCTGAATAAACCACCAGGAAGCAAGTCTCCAAGAGTGAAAGAATGGGCTTTAGATAACACTTGCTTTGTGGTTGGGGAGGGATTTGTTAGAAGGCTATACCATTACTAACTCAGGGATAGGAGGTAAAAAACCACCATAAGTGTGATATGATTACTGAAGAATTATCATTCTCATCATCATCCTCACAATCTAGGGACTTGAATTGAATCTTGGGTTCAAATACAAAAACTGAAATCAGCCAGAACACTTTCACGCATGCTTCCTGCTTCCTATTCATTACTTCTTTCTTTCAAGGCAAAATGTTTGATAGGCCAGGCTTTAAAAAGGACAAAAGGACAATTAGGGCACCATTATGGAGTCTTCCTGTTAACATACCTTTGTTAAGGTTTCTAGGTATTTTTGCTCAAGGGTAAGTTAAAGCTTTCAAAAAACAGGGAAGTAGAGCCAGGTATTTAGGAGTTGGACTGCTGACTTGGGGGCGCTTAGGAAACTAACCAAAGGGAGCCTAGTCAGGGAAGAGATGTGCACAGAATCAATTCAATGATGAGTATTTCTTTAAACTCCTTTCAAACAAAGCACATGGTTTGATTTCATTTTAATCTTCCTTTCAATACTCTTTAAATGCTGAAAGAAATGTTTCAATAATAAAATGCTCTACTTAATGTTAATTATTATCAAGACTTCTTCAATTTAGATTTCTACTAAAAAAAGAAAATACTTTAGCCCCCAAGAGATAGAACCCTCCTTTGAACTTTCTAGTGGCCCTTTACCCTCACAGCTCTGCTTCCCTGTCTGGGGAATACCTTTAATCTGCATGAATAACCAGAGCACAGGCAGAGTAAGCCATCTAGTTCTTGATTAATTGTATAATTACATCAAGGGTCTTTAAAAAGTTCATGGAAAATATGTACTATGAAAAAAACTATGCATGGATTTCAAAACTTTTTACACCAAAATAAACTCATACTTTAATTCAATTTTCCTGCAACATCTTTGCAGTCTCCTCACAGATGGCAGCATGGAAGAGAAGGAAGGTCATCTTTAAAAGAGAAAAAGCCAGGGCTGTCAGGTAGCATGGTGGTTGAGGGTGCTCAACTTCCACATGGTCCATCGTGGTTCGAGTCCTGGACCTGGTGGATTGCTTTCTCACTTTCTCTCACACTCTGTCCCTCTCTGGTCAAATTTAAATAAATAAAGTTAAATAAAATAATTCTTAAAATAAAAGAGAGAGAGAAAGTCATCTCTGCTTAGCAAATTGAAACCCAAAGACAAATCCCTTAAAGCTCAAGAAACAGGAGGTGAAAAGTTTCCCTAACTTGCAGAAATATTCACTTTTCAATCACTGAAATGTAGCTCTATTTACATGCAACTCTTTTAAACTTCTAATAACCCTTGTATAGTCTCATTTTAAAAATGTATTAATATCAAAAACTTTCAAGAAAAGTTCCGGCTGGGTTGGTGCTTAGTTTGTTGCTGTGATTACAATTTAGCTGATATCTGTCAACAGGGATTCCACCTGGATACAATGAAATTCATATTCATAAAGCCAGGGCATTATACCTAATTGATGTCTCCTAAACAGTTTATTCCAACTTTTGTCATTAAAGTTCAATCCTATGTCCTTTTAGAGTGATTTTCGAATGTTGAATTTGTCCTCATATGTCTATAAATGAAGAATGCAGAAATGTTTTGTTTTCTGACAAAGAAAAAGTGAAAACAACTCACTCAAGGGAAATAGTAAGGTACTTTTCTAAGAGGCCAATGTGAAAAATAATAATGGATGTCGTTCATAAAACTGTCCCACACAAAGGTAGCCTATAATTTTCATTGAATTAGGCATTATGCATACAGGTCAGTGCACAGAGCAATTCTCCTCTTGTAAGACTTCTCCCAGGACATCTCGTAATGACACATACAATAGAGTAATTCCGTGGCTGGTTGCAGCTCAGAGAAAATCCATAGTAAGATCAATTTTTGCTGCTTAGGGCTCTCATTTTGACAGAGACAGAGGGAAAGTAAAAGCAAAAAGAGACAGGCTGATTGAGGCTCTCTGACATGAAAGGAAGTTTAATAATTAAAACAAAGTTGTCACTATAATATAAAAATTGGGTTCTCTATGCTTTTGGAATTTGTATATATTTTTTTCTTTTGTTGGTGACCAAGAGGTCCTCAGTGTCAAAACAATTTCTCTGAGTATTTCTTTAAACTCCTTTCAAACAAAGCACATGGTTTGATTTCATTTTAATCTTCCTTTCAATACTCTTTAAATGCTGAAAGAAATGTTTCACTAATAAAATGCTCTACTTAATGTTAATTATTATCAAGACTTCTTCAATTTAGATTTCTACTAAAAAAAGAAAATACTTTAGCCCCCAAGAGATAGAACCCTCCTTTGAACTTTCTAGTGGCCCTTTACCCTCACAGCTCTGCTTCCCTGTCTGGGGAATACCTTTAATCTGCATGAATAACCAGAGCACAGGCAGAGTAAGCCATCTAGTTCTTGATTAATTGTATAATTACATCAAGGGTCTTTAAAAAGTTCATGGAAAATATGTACTATGAAAAAAACTATGCATGGATTTCAAAACTTTTTACACCAAAATAAACTCATACTTTAATTCAATTTTCCTGCAACATCTTTGCAGTCTCCTCACAGATGGCAGCATGGAAGAGAAGGAAGGTCATCTTTAAAAGAGAAAAAGCCAGGGCTGTCAGGTAGCATGGTGGTTGAGGGTGCTCAACTTCCACATGGTCCATCGTGGTTCGAGTCCTGGACCTGGTGGATTGCTTTCTCACTTTCTCTCACACTCTGTCCCTCTCTGGTCAAATTTAAATAAATAAAGTTAAATAAAATAATTCTTAAAATAAAAGAGAGAGAGAAAGTCATCTCTGCTTAGCAAATTGAAACCCAAAGACAAATCCCTTAAAGCTCAAGAAACAGGAGGTGAAAAGTTTCCCTAACTTGCAGAAATATTCACTTTTCAATCACTGAAATGTAGCTCTATTTACATGCAACTCTTTTAAACTTCTAATAACCCTTGTATAGTCTCATTTTAAAAATGTATTAATATCAAAAACTTTCAAGAAAAGTTCCGGCTGGGTTGGTGCTTAGTTTGTTGCTGTGATTACAATTTAGCTGATATCTGTCAACAGGGATTCCACCTGGATACAATGAAATTCATATTCATAAAGCCAGGGCATTATACCTAATTGATGTCTCCTAAACAGTTTATTCCAACTTTTGTCATTAAAGTTCAATCCTATGTCCTTTTAGAGTGATTTTCGAATGTTGAATTTGTCCTCATATGTCTATAAATGAAGAATGCAGAAATGTTTTGTTTTCTGACAAAGAAAAAGTGAAAACAACTCACTCAAGGGAAATAGTAAGGTACTTTTCTAAGAGGCCAATGTGAAAAATAATAATGGATGTCGTTCATAAAACTGTCCCACACAAAGGTAGCCTATAATTTTCATTGAATTAGGCATTATGTATACAGGTCAGTGCACAGAGCAATTCTCCTCTTGTAAGACTTCTCCCAGGACATCTCGTAATGACACATACAATAGAGTAATTCTGTGGCTGGTTGCAGCTCAGAGAAAATCCATAGTAAGATCAATTTTTGCTGCTTAGGGCTCTCATTTTGACAGAGACAGAGGGAAAGTAAAAGCAAAAAGAGACAGGCTGATTGAGGCTCTCTGACATGAAAGGAAGTTTAATAATTAAAACAAAGTTGTCACTATAATATAAAAATTGGGTTCTCTATGCTTTTGGAATTTGTATATATTTTTTTCTTTTGTTGGTGACCAAGAGGTCCTCAGTGTCAAAACAATTTCTCCAAAATCGATTACAGAAATCTCCAAGTTTTGTGAAAGTAGGTTTTTACTAGCAATAAATCGCCACTTATGGTTACTTATAATTTCTCCTTCTACCAAATTTTAGACAATGTCACAACAAATTTATAAACATATATATATATATTACAACAAAATAAAAGCAAGTAATTATAAGATAGCATCTCCCTCCTCAAATAACAGGCATTGCACCCACAAAAAAAGCCGTCGAAGGTACTGTTGGTGACTTGATGTTTGTGAGATAAGATTGGATGTATTGACGTGTCTTGGATTTTGAGTCTTCCTGCTAGTTTGAATCTATGAGATTAACTTATCACTTTCGTATACATTAGCGTAGAGTTAGGCAAATAAGAACTCATACACGAGCATAGGATCTTTCAGTGATCTGATTAAACTTTCACTGACTCCTTTCACTAAGGAGGGATGATTAACTCAGAGATACAAAACAATCAAAGGTAACTGGCAATATTTACTAAATTATTAAGCTGGGTGGAGGTGGTCTTGTCTAGTAGGATACAAAATGGGTAAATGTGGAATTGTTCACTATATCCCAGCAGGTGAAAAATGGTGGACATTTCCTGATTTACTCAAACAGGGCATTTCAGGATACTACTGGTAGCATCATTGAAGCAGATTGTTGGCTGGGGAGAACAATGTGTGGTGTAGAGTGCATATGGTTAATACTGTATTTTTTTAGAGGTTTTTGCTATAGGGTGCATACACTCTCCAGAAAGAGAGAGAGAGAGAGAGAAAGAGAGACAGAAAGCAAGAAATCACCCCCCCAGGGGGGATGGCTATGCGCAATCCCTTCTCCTCCATTCTCCTCTCGGGATCTTGGGCACGCACGCCCATGCGTCCAGCATGAGTTTAAGCCACCAGGTCCGGGACTCGAACTGCAGTCGACTACATGGGAGTCCAGCGACATAGCCAGTACACCAACTGCTGGTCCCAGGTTAATATTGAATTAATGGGTTCGATTCGTATGGCAGACTTCTATATAAATAGACAGCATCACTGAATCACAGTTGCAGAATGACAAGCCACAGGATGAATGGGAATTCATGCCTTCGTTTTTTAGACAGAAAGGGGGAGGAGCATGACAACATGAGAAAAAGTGTACTCTCCCACTGCAGGATGGAGGGGAGATTCATGTTTATCTTATTGCAAGTAGTAAAATAGTTTGAGAAAGCATTTGGCCATTTATTATGCTCTTGTGACCAATTTATAGGAAGACTGCATTTAAAAAATTCTATTCACAGTATGTACAACAGAGTTCAACATCCCATAGATCTTAATTAATGATCCCTGACTAAATGCACTACCACTGTGCTTTGAGAAAGCTATACGCATCTGGAACCTGGTGTCATGGTGCGAATGTGTTAACTCAGAAGAAAGTGACCTCATGAAGTATGCACCTTATTCTACAACCTGCTATGAGAAACCAATAAAATGATTCTCTCTATTTTAATATAAAAAGAGAAAACAGACACTGAATTGAAGAAACTGCACTCAACTTTATTTATTGCCATTCATAATAAACCTATTTTTGAAACTTCGTATAATTAAATCCTAGAGTTGGACAAAAGATTGGGTTAAAGGTAGTAGGAAGCTTTGGTATTCCAACTTACATATCTGACATTTTGTTATGCATAGTCCTTAAATTATGAAGACAGTATAAAGGCACATTACCAACATTTCAAGGTTTTACATGCTAATGTGGAAATAAATTGTTAGAGCTATTTTTTTTCAATTGCTAGAGGGCACATGTGCTCATCAGAGAGAGACAGAGATAGGGAGAGATTGGGAAGAAGGAAGCGTCTCTTAACAGAGCATGGTTATTTCACGATTCCCTCTCCACCCTCATTCTAGCCCTCTGGGATCCTTAGCATGCATGTACACATACCTATTAATAGCATGATCCTTAAAAAAAAAAAAAAAAAAAAAAAAAGATGACCCTTAAGCTGCTGGGGGCCAGAACTTGAACTGCAGTTGACCATGGAGGATCCAGCTCTCTTAATCACTAGGCTACAATGTAAGCCCAGATCTATTTTTAAAGTTATGTATTTTATATGTAAAAAGTCAACTTACGATTTCTTGTGGTTAACTACTGTGGTACCTAGTGGAATTTATCACACATTAGGAAACATACAACGAAACTATAACTGAGACACTTAAAGTGGTTAATAATTTTCTACAGAATAGATATCCTAGTAGGAATATAAATGTGAACATATCCTGGTCTCCATTATAACATAGTATAGTACTTCTTCCCTTCTCTACTCCACAGGGACCCAAGATTAATTTGGACTTCCAGACCTCACATCTATTGGCTAGCCAGTCTGAAGGACATCTAATGTCATGACCGTCACCTCTTGTGCCAGTCAGAACTCTTGTTCTGACTGACTAGAGACTGGTTTGTACTCCCCTGTGTCTTGTCTCCTTCCTTTAATATCTGTCTTCATCTCTTATTACATTGTTAGAAATGTCTGAGACTGAGTTGTTTATTATAATTAAAGTTTCTTTAGCTCATGATTTGGAGTTCCAAGGTCCAGGAATCAACTTCTTCTTCTTCTTTTTTTAGTAATTATTTACATTAATGAAATTAATTAATTAATTAATTTTAATTTGACCAGAGAGGGACAGAGTATGAGAGAGAATGAGAAAGCAATCTACCAGGTCCAGAACTCAAACCGCAGTCAGCCATGTGGGAGTCCAGTGCCCTTAACCACTACATCACCTGCAGGCCCCCAGGAATCAACTTCTCGAGGTTCCAGTATAGCAGAGGGCAGGATTTTGAGCAAAGCATTGTTCACATGTTTCTTTTAGCTCTATCTCATTTCCTGGTCTCATTCTCTGTACTTATCCACTCACCAGAACTCAAACATGGAGTACCACCCAGAACTCAATCACATGGGCCTCACCTTCATGACATTATCACACCCAAGGACCCTGTCCTGAGACCAAACCATGAATTTTTATGGTACATCCACATTCAGAAATAGGAGCCTTTGAGGGACAAATCATAATCCAAATCATTACAGCCCCATACAAGTTCTATCCCAATTTAGTGTCTTGCCAAGGACTTATTACTTTCCTGTGATAGGATTCTGCACTTGGACTTCCCATGCTTACTTAGTACGGAATCCTATTAAATAAGGATGGCTCCTCTTGAGCCATACCCACTTCATGTTTTTCTGAGGCCGACCCTGCAAGTTTGGATAACCCAGGCAGAATCAAGCGTCTCTGACACTGTCCTAAAGGCTGTTTTATGCAATGGCACTTATTATCAGATCAGTTTTATCCACTGTAAGACCCCTTCAACATGAGGATTCAGTATTCTTTTTGTCTAGTGGAGCTAGAGTCATGGCCATACACATGCTACAAGAAGCTTTCTCATGGTGCATAGGCAGATATCTCAAACTTCACACTTTAGACTCTCAAGGTGTTACAAAAAATGACTGTTCTGAGAGGATAATCTTCCAGATAAAACCATAATGTTGATATAAATACTTCATGTTGATACAAATATATGCATGCATATAAATACATACATGTATGCACAGGTGCACATATACATACACACATATATACTTACACTTTCAAATGCTGATAAATCAACTAAACTTTTGAACTTTCCATAAAAGATTCACAATTATATGGAAAATTACACTGAGACTGCATTCTGTTATTTTTTTCTCTTAGTTCTAAGATCAAAGAAATGTTCTCAAATATAATTTTGGTCAGTTTGTTGAACACTGTATCATTTCTTTTGCCAGGGGATCATGCCCTTTAAAACAGGACCTTCTTATTACTCAGTTATTTCAGTAGGCTTCAGCTATTGCAAAAATATTTGTGGTCACTATTTAAAAAAAACAATAAAAACTATGCTGTTTAATCATAGACAGGACAAGAAATATATAACATTGTACTATAATACTATATATTATGTCATTGGGAAAGTCATAGCAGGTTTTTCCTTTTTTTTCTATGTATATATGTATATATACATATGTATATATATTCACTATATATAAATACATATACACGTACACATATATGAATATATATACACGTGTATGTGTATATGTATTTATATATTTATATATTCTTTTTCAGTTTGCTATAGGGTGTGTGTGCTTGCCAATGAGAAACAGAGAGAAAGAGAGAAACTGAAAGGAGAAATTGCCCCAATGTCCTTGCCACAATCCCTTCTCTAGCTCCTCTTGGGATTCTGGGCTTGCACACACACGCACCTGGTGTAATTTTCAAAACTGGGTTTGGAGTTTGAACCACACAGTTGGCTATGTGGGATTCAGCTGCCTTAACCTCAACACCACCTGCTGGCTCTGTATATTCTTTAAATCAAGTCGAACTCGATTGTAACATGAGTTACATGGAGAACCCCCATCTTTTCCACCTCTGTATCCTCACACTGTATCAGCGATGCTTGTGTTGGTGACTCCCCTGTGCTCAGAGGGTAGAATACACTAATCTTCAAGATCTTCTTACTAAGTACTCGTATTTCCACTCGCATAGTTAGTATCTTCCTGTACTCAAATACGCTAGCTGGCTATGTGAATCTATTGCTGTCACAACTGTCACTCATTGTAACCACATCTTGACGTTAACAGATGGCCCTTTAATTTTGTGCCAGAAAAGCCTCCTTCCTTCACACCCTTCCATCTTGATTGCTGTAGCTCAAGCTAATTTTCTCATTTTTATGGATTTCCAGATGTCTACTGGCCCTGCCACAAGGTCGAAGAGCACCTTCAATTAATCAAGTGTTAAATTCCAGTGTGTGTGTGTGTGCGTGTGTGTGTGTGTGTGTACAGTATGTGTGAGATGTTCTGATTTTGTGGGAATTTCTGCTGCCACCTATTGTCTACACTTTCCATATCTAGGGCTCTGGTATATGAATGAATCAATGAATGCTTATGTAGGACTGTCTATGTTCCAGAAATTGTGCAACGCACTTTCATATACTCCATTTTACTGTGGTGAACGGCAGCTAAAGCACTGAGCTATAGGCAATCTTGGCTCTTTTTTTAGAGATCTTACCGTGCTGTTTAACATCCATCAGAGTTGTAACAGGTACAGGTGTAATTAACTGTATGACAGACAGAGTACATGTTTGGACGGGTTTTCAAACCAGGAATAAGTGCGAAGTGCTAACAATGCTTTGTGAACTTTCAGTTGCCTTTGGAATTTCAAGCTATTTATGTGAAAATTATGTATTTATTTATTTATTTATTTAGGTTTGCTATTTGCTGAAAAACAGCTTCCTTAGAAATTCCTTTATTATCATTGTAATTTTGGGGGAAACTATGTATTGTCCATAGGGCAGTTTATGCTTCCATGTTTCTTTAAATTTCTGGACTATATAAGGAATGCTTTGGTAAGGAAGGATATTTTAAAAAATTTAAAATAAACCCATCCTGTGTTTGATTCCTGACTCCACCACTGAGTAGCCTTGGGCATATTTGGTCATTCTGAATTTCAGTTTTATTGTTTACAAAATGAGGGCGATGATAAGTGATGGTGCCACAGTGGAAACACAGCGTTCCGTGGTGCCACGCGATGTGGAGAGGTCCCGGGTTGGTATCTAGGTCTCCCTGTACATGGCAGGCCTGTGTGCACATGCCCTTGACTGGCTGAGACTGCAGATGAGCACGGAGTAAAGACCCTACTGGGGGAGCAGGTAACTCTCTCTCTGTCCTTTTCATGAAATAAATATATAAACCTAAAATAAAAGAGGGTGGTGATACAGTGTTTTCTTGTGGCTTACGTGAGAGAATACATGTAAATTACTTACAATGTAAACGGTCAATAGATGTGAGCAGTACAGACAATAACACAGATCACTTTTGCTAGGACAGACATAAGTGGTCAAAAGACCACGTTTGATTCTATAAGTCAGACTATAATGTCAAGGTCAAATTGATACTTTATGAAATTTTATTAAGGAAGAGAAGATGATTGTTGGACTGGAAGCATTTACTGAGTAAAAATTAATGAAGTTGGATTCATTTATAAATGTTACTAGATGGGAAAACAGACCAAATTAAATTCATTTGAATTTTCCAAGACCTGACAAGTTTCTGTAGGTTCCATAAGGGTAGGAATAGAACTTTCTTCATCCTTATATGTGTACATATATAAAATGAAAATGGAAACTACATACGAATATTAAGATAGTTAACAAAGGAACATTGGCTTTTAAACTTTATGCCATTAAACATCTAATAATTTTAAATGAAATTCATAATTGGTCCTTTTATGTAATTGTGACCTATACTGTAGAAAGATGGGGCTATTATCCTGCTACAGTGTTTATGGTGTTTAGTAAATCTTCTCACAAATCACTTTAATAGTCCATAGCAACTAACACAATTCTTTGCATTGCTAGGTAATTATGTTTGTTTTTATTATAATTTTCAATTTATATATAGTGGCTCTACATATTTATGGATGGTTTTTCAAAACACATGTACTGTGTGAAACGATCAAATCAGGGCAATAAACATTCACCATCTCCAACATTTGTCATTACTTGTTTTATTTACATGTAAAATCCACCATTCTCGTTATTTCGAAATATATATTGAATTATCACCATCTATCTTTTTTAAAAAAATATTTTATTTAACTTAATTTGTTTATTGTAATCTGATTGTAATCTGACCAGAGGGAGAGAGAGAGAGAGAGAGAGAGAGAGAGAGAGAGAGAGAGAGAGAGAGAAAGAGAAAGAGAAAGAGAAAGAGAGAGAGAAAGAAAGCCATCAAGTCTAGGACTTGAACCATGGTTGGCCATGTGGGAGTCCAGTGCCCTTAACCACCATGCCACCTGCTGGCCCCATCACCATCTATCTCTATTGTACCATAGTACTCTAGAACTCACTCCATGTAGCCACCTGTACTCTTTTGGCTATTAACTAATTTGTCCCATCCCTCTGATCCTTCTCCCCTTTCTAGCTTCTGGTAACTCCCTGATACAATCTCTACTTCTATGCAATCAAATTATTAGCTTCTGATAATGAGGATGAACATACGGTATTTGTCTTTCAATGTCAGGCTTATTTCACTTTAACTATTTCATTCATTTTCAGGTTTACCTGCTTTGCCTCAAATGACAGAAATTCATCTTTTTTTCTTTTCCTTAAGGTTTTTTGCCATGGGGCATATGCACTCGCTGGAGAGATACAATGTTACAGTAAGAAAGAAAGTGAGAAATCATCCCCTCAGGGGATATGGCCATGCTGCAAGCCCTTCTCTTCCATTCTGCTCTCGAGAGATTTTGAGCATGCAGGTACACATGCCCAGCATGATTTTCAAGCCTCCAGGTACTGAACTCCAATCATAGTGGCCCTGTGAGAATCTACTACGCCACCTGCTGGCCCTGGGAATTCATTTTTTTTCCTTTATGGCTGACTAGTATTTTTTTGTGAGTACATGTACCACATTTTAAAAATTCATCCATAAGTTGTTGTGCACTTAAATTTATTATATATCATATTGTGAATAATTCTGGAGTAAATGTGGGAGTACAGATGTCTCTTTGACATATTGATTTCCTTTTCTTTGGGTATAAACATAGGGGTGGGATTATTAAATCATAAAATATTTCTAGAAAAATTTAAATAACACAGGGTAATACTGACAGGAAGAAAAGAGTTTGGAATATTTTATCTATATGACATGGTATTGAATCTCAGGCAATGTAGAGGTAATTGAACTATTATTATTATCAAACTAAGAGCTGTGGCATGTCACAGTAGTTTAATCTCAACTCTATCATGGTCAGTTCATCAACTGTTGGATGAGGTACTAAGAACGACTCATCTAAAAGGAACTAAAGGGATCAATATAAATTTGCAGAATGGGGGCCCAAGTATTGGTGGGTTGGAAAGAGAGGTGAACTTTTAATGGAATATTTTATAGAAAAAACATAGAAAATAGTTTTTCTAATATTAATTGAATATTAGACTAATATAAACCAAAAAGTGATGTAGTTGTGCTCTTTAAGAAGAGAAAATTCGATCTTATGCATTATTATTCTATTTAGAATTATAAAGTGTTAGCTCTATTGTACTCAGTGCTGGTCAAACCATTTTAAAGTACTGTGTTGGGTCAGTGTTAAACTTACAAACTGGAAGACATTTCATAAAAAGAGTCCATCCTTTACAATGAGAGGGTTTAAAGCCCTTAAGGGAATGGCAACCATAAAAACGGAAGATATTGAGCTTGGAAAGAAATTTGAAGAGAAACAATGTATAAGGTTAAAAAGTCATCATATGGAAAAGCAATGAATTCATATGGTTCAAGTCTAGAAAAAAAATTGCAGAATTTATAAGACTCTGTCTATATGAAATATAAAATTAACTGCAGGGTTTCAGATTATAGGATGGGATTCATGGAGAAATAGTAGATTACTCATTACTAGACACTGTCAAAATAAGGCTGAAATGAAAACTCAAGTGTCCGCCTAGAAGGGTTACATTGATGATTTTTTACATATTTTCTAAACCTGAGAGTTACTATTCTGAACTTTCTTATTGTTCATGTAGTTTGTGCTATTAGGTGTGCTGTACATTATTGTGTGACATGCAAAAAAAGGTAAGGCACAAAAATACAAAGATATATGATAAACACAGGACATGAATAAGTTAAAATAGCAATTATAAATGCTTTTTTACATGTTGTTTTATTTCAATACAGTCACTTTAGTTATTTTTTTTTTTTTTTAACCACAGGTATAGGTATAATTTCTTTACAAGACTGACAGAGTACCTTGGTTCGAACAGCTTTTGTAGTCAAGAACATGTAACATACTAACAATGTATAAATTTTTCACAAGTGTTCAGAATTTCATACTATTCTATACTTATTTGGCCTACTATCTGATGAAAAGATAACTTTCCTGGAGATTCTTTCATTATTATAATAGATTTGGGAGGAATTACATACTTTTTATAGGGTTGTTTAAAATAATTATATAAATTATTATATTTAAAATATACTTTGTTATTTTGTATATTTATTGAACAGTGAGCACCTTTCAATATTGGGTTTGTAGAAATTTTTGATGACACCACAGCCAAATAAGTATGTAGAGAAACGTCTAGAAACAGATTCTAATATCATTCTGGAAATTTTATTGAAACTCTAAGTGGAAATAATAAAGTAGACTGAGTAACAGATAACCAAGTACACAATTTTGCATCTTATCACTAAATGTCACAGAACATCACATTCGTAAAGGCTCAAGAGGTCTGCTAACTCAGTGTCTTTAACTCTGGTCTACAGTTTGTAAATTCATGCTGGAACTTTCATTAGTATGATAAAGAAAAAAAGCAAATGAAGACATACAATGTTTTTCATAAAGTGAAATGCAGTCACTTTTTAAAGTGGGCAAACACCAATTCTTTAATGGAATGCTGGTGAAAATGGTGTTAATTGTTGGTTTTGTTATGTAAATAGTTGGTGACCCTGTGCCCATTTGTTCAGGTAAAAATTATTTTAAAAAAATATTTGCCAGGGACCAGCAGTTAGCATAATGGCTATGTCGTTGGACTCCCACATAGTCAACCATGGTTCAAGTCCCGGACCCGGTGGCTTAACCTCACGCCAGGCGCGTGTGTGTGCGTGCCCAAAATCCTAAGAGGAGAATGGAGGAGAAGGGGTTGCGGTGTGGCTAAAACCCCTGGGGGGGTGATTTCTCACTTTCTGTCTCTCTGTCTCTCTCTGTCTGGCGAGCGCACGTGCCCTATAGCAAAAACCTCTCAAAAAAAAAAAAATTGTCAGTGGATGTGTGCACTCTCCAGAGAGACAAGACAGAGAAAGAGAGAGAGAGAAAACATCTTTCAATGAGGATGTTGTCACATCCCTTCTCCTCCATTTCTCTATCCTGTCAGGATTTTAGAGGTGCATGCACACATGCCTGATGTGTTTTTCAAGCCCCTCAGGGGCTGGAATTGAAACTGTGTTGCTGGTCATTTGGAATACAGCTACTTTAACTGCTAGGCCATGGAGATAGGCTTGTTCATTTTTAATATTTGAAAATTACATAGGTATATGAAACCCTAAAGTTCTATATTCACCTAAATGACAATACCTTCTCATCTCTGATTCTTAATTTTGCACTTTTTACAAAAGAGAAGCAGCACTTCCACAGTCCCTGGCCATTTCTTCAGCAATTTGAATGAATCAGCAGCATGAATTGAATGATTCATATAATGAACACCATGGATCCCACCTCTGCCTCCACTGGGGGGCATTTAAGTGACACACTCTGGCAGTATAGAATGGTCTTTGTCAGAAGTGAGTTATTACGGAGGCACCAATGAGTAGGCATAAAACCAAAGAAGCATTAGTTTAAAAAGAAGAGGAATCATCCATGGGAGGGAATGTGTCATCACAAATGGATGCTTATCTAATTTTCAAGAATTCCATGAGATTCAATAAAGAAAGCTGGGAAACGCTAACAATGTACTCACTGAGCAATTTGAAACTGGACTATTGCCCTGAATTGTCAGTTCTTGGTGGTAAATAATAAGTAAAACAATAAAAGTAAAGTTGTAGAGTTTTATATTTGGATTAACAAAAGACACTTTCTAAAACATAAGACAAAAGAATGAATAGAAGTAAACAACAACAAAAATGGAATAATTTCAGTATGTGTTCCTGGTAAGTTCTTTCTTCCCATTTCCCCCAACCTAAGGCATTATCTACAGCTAGATTGAGGGGTGAGTCACAGATTTCTGTGTGCTTCCCAAGAGACCACTTCTCTCTCCTCCTTCTCTGCTGTCCCTGGTTTCTCTTTACCTTCTATGCCATACAATTCCCATAATTGGCTAACTCCCAAAAGGAGGCATTAATTAGGATTGTCTGCTCTCCATGTCCTTCACAACGTGTAGCTCTTTTCCTTTAGTCACCATCAGATGCCCATGGCTCCTTAGCCATCTTTGTTCTTTTGAAAAACTTTCACATTGTTCTGTACATTTTTAAAAACTGCCCGAGTGCTAATGTGCTTGACAGAGAGTCAGAGAGATGGGGAGGGGGGAAGAGAGAGAAAAAAAAGATGAGAGAGAAAGATGACTCTGTGAAGGGATGTATTTATGTTGCAATTTCTTCTCTTCCATTTCTCTATCTCATTGGGATCTTGGGTATGCACATACACTTGTCTGTTTTTCAAGCCACTGGGCCAGGATTTGAACTACAGTTGGACATTTGGGATTGGGTTCATTTAACCGCGAGGTTACTGAGCAGGCCCAATGTACCTCTTCTAATCTTACCTTATTTACTATCACTCAGTGATCTCTAGATACTTCCTTTGTGTCCATCATCAGCAACGTTCTTCATTCTCTTAAACTGTTTCCTGAGCATTCCCATCATCTTGCACTAAGCTGATTATCCTTTGAGAACATATATACAAACCAGGGTCCAGATTTTAGTAAATACCCAATTCATTGCTTCCTGCCTCTTTTGGGCCCTTGCACTTCTCTCCTTTAAAACAAATAAACTTGGAGCTGGCAGGTGGCATGGTGGTTGGGGTATTGGACTCCACATGGCTGACAGTGGTTTAAGTCTCTGATCTGGGGGCTTGCTTTCTCACTCCCCCTACCCCTCTGTCTCTGGTTAAATTAAGAAAAATAATAATAATAAACAAAACTAAATAAATAGTTCTTTAAAACAATTAAACAAACTCATTTAGCTCCTCAGGACATGTGTCATCAGTTTATAGCACTCCATAGTCCTGGGACAATCATTTACTACTCTGGTCATTTTCTTTATTTGTTAAAGATATTAGCCTTGGCTTATTCTTTTTATCCGTAACTATGAGGAAGCTACTGATTGTTCTCTTCTTGGAAAATTTCTCACCTGTATGTATGATGTCTATTTTACAGAATCTTCTTTCTCCTCAAATCTTCTTCACCTTTTTTCCATTCTTTTATTTTCAGATGGTGACTGTGCTTTTTATTCCAAAAATATAATGCAAACAACAAGGAAATAATATTCTCATTCTCCGAGCATCAAATCTACCAACTTAGCTACATCTAGCTATGAAATCTGCTTTATCTCCCACTATTGTCAGATTTACTGTCTCAAGTCAAAGGCATCCACATGTCCATTCCCATGTCTTTTTGCCTCAATAATTTTTTTTGTGCAATTATCTCCTTTTTTCATTAATTTTCTCCTCTCTACCTGACTATTCCTATCAACACACAAAGAAATATTCTGCAACATTTTTGCATTAAAAATATTAAAAATGGGGGAACCAGCAGTTAGCGTAATGGCTATGTCGCTGGACTCCCACGGAGTCGACTGCGGTTCACGTCCCGGACCCGGTGGCTTAAAACTCACGCCGGGCGCGTGTGCGTGCGTGCCCAAGATCCCGAGAGGAGAATGGAGGAGAAGGGATTGCGGCGTGACCATCCCCCCTGGGGGGTGATTTCTCGCTTTCTGTCTCTATGTCTCTCTCTGTCTGTCTGGCGAGCGCATGCACCCTACAGTGAAAATCTCTCCAAAAAAATAAATAAATAAATAAATAAATAAATATTAAAAATGGGACCAGCATATGGTGCAATGATTATGTCACTGATGTCACTGGACTTAACATGGCTGACTGAGGTTCAAATCCTGGACCCAGTGGCTTGAAACTCATGCCAGGCACATGTGCTTGTGTGCCCAAAATTCTGAGAGGAGAATGGAGAAGGGATTGCCCCATGGCCATCCCCCGGGAGATGATCTCTTGCTGTCTTTCTGGTGAGTGCATGTGCCTTAGCAAAAGTCTCTCTCTAAAAAAAAAAAGAGAGAGAGAGAGAGGGAGAGAGAAAGAGAGAGAGAGAGATAATAAATACAATCCTTAAACTTATGACCACCTCCATCTACCACCTCATTACAACAGAACCCCAAGATTGCTGTGCCCTTTTTTTCCCATTTTCCCTTTGACTTACTCTTTTCACTTTTTCCATTCTCAACACTATTGAAACAGCTTACAACAATGCCAATAAACTCTGTGGATGATCAAGTCTCAGTTGTCTCAGTTTCCATCAGACTCAGCCTTTCCATAGCACTTGACACACTTCATCACTAAAAGACATGCCTCATTTGAGTGAGTTCCTATCTCACTTAGCTTCTTAGACACTTGCTGCACGAAGTTTCTAGTCATGATATGCAAGTGCTGGCATGCTCAGGAGCTCAGTATTGAGCCTCCTTTAAGTACACTCATTCAGTAAATTACATAATGCAGTGCCCTACCCTCTAAATATCATCTAATGGCATATATTTTCAAATGTATAGTCTAGCCATATATCTCCCAAGAAATCCAGCTTTGCATATACAACTGCTCAGGTAATAGCACTTTTGGATGACAAATAGGCTCTTCTAATAAAGATGTCCAGAATTGAACCCTTGATCTCTCACACGCCCACCATCCAGTTCTTCCACAGTTTTTTCATCTCAGAAAGCCATCTATTTTCTCATGACTCGAAGTCACATTATGATTTGACTTTTCTCGTTCTTATACATCCTGTCTAATCTCAATCATGCTGTCTTACATTCAGAATGTATTTAGAATTTGATCACTCTTCACCACTCTTCAGTACTCCAACTCTAGACCAAGCCACTCTTATCTTTTACTTGAACCCTTCTATTAGTCTCCTTACCTCCATTGCTCTGTTTTTTTCTTTACTGCTTTTTTTCTTCATGCCCCACTCCCATCCCTAACCTAAAATCTATTCTCTACATAACAGCCAAAGAGAACGTAAAAAAAAAATCTACAAATCAGATCATGCCAATATTTGCTCCAAATGCTTCAATAGCTTCCCATCACTTAAGAAAAATATCCAAATTTTGCACTGTGGCTATAATCTCCAAGAGGGTCTTCGATGTGTGACCCACTTCCAGCCTTAGCCAGCTGCACCATGGGCAGGTGGGAACACGTGCACAGCATGTACAGGAAGTCCTCAGAATGCAAACCCAGGACCTTCCCATGTGTGTCTAACATTACAGACTACTGTGTTACCATTGCTCCACCACCTGGCCATTTTACTATTTTCAGTAAAGGTGATTTCTTAAGTGGAAAGCTTAAAATGATTTAATATTCATATCCAAGGCTTTCATAATAACTACTTACTCAAAAATCAGAGTTACTTTTTTTTGTGTGTTTTTTAGAGAGATATTTTTGCTATAGGGCATGTATGCTCACTGGAGAGACAAACAGAGACAGAAAGTGAGAAAACACTTCCAAGGAGGGATGGTCCCACCACAATCCCTTCTCCGTCATTCTCTCTGCAGGATTTTGGGCACATATATACATTCACCCAGCATGAGTTTAAGCCCCTGGGTCCAGGGTTTGAATCAGGGTGGACTACATGGGAATCCAGTGATGGAACCATTATGCTATCTGCTGGAATCTTAAATTTCCTTTTTTTTTTTAAATTGGTTTGTTGTTATTTTATTGTTTGTTTTCAATTATTGTAGGCTTTCTCTGTGCAAAGGAAAACCTGAGGTATAATCTAAGGTCTTTTTTTTTTTTTTCTTTTCTAGTTTGGGCCTTGCTATGTCATTATCCTCCTGCCTCAGACTTCCAAGCAGCTACAGCTACAGGCAAACACCATCACACCTTCTTTCAGACAGGATCTCACTGCTTTGTCCACACTGGTTGTAAACTTGAAATCCTCTTACCTCACCCTCCAGAGTGGCTGAGACTATAGCCACTTAACACTATATCTGGCTTTTAGGCTGGGCAGGAAATTGAACCGTGGTCTCAAATGTGGCCTCAGCTGACTGAGTAGCATTGTCAATGAGTACATGCTACCATGACTGAGCTCAGAGTAACACTTTTTATATCTGTCACTTTATTTAGGATCTATCTTTAGGTTTTATTAATGTATTTTATGAATATAGTTATCACATTGATAAGAAACCCTAAAAATATGTCACATTAATTTATGTAATCAGTCAAGAAATAATTTATATACAAAATTATTTTAAAAATAGACATAATATAGATACAAATTTTTTTGGGGGGGACTATATGTTAACGTTTTAAAAAATTAAGATAACACACTGGAACTCACAGAATCTTTAAATCTCTGTAGTCAGAAGATTTTATGTTTAATGACCCTGCCTTAAAAAATGGTATGTATATATGAACAACATTACAATTGTGGCTGTAACTAACAAGTTAAGATTGATGCAGCAAATAGCATGATTGCTTTCATAGGTCAAAACTGCAGTGGCCGTGGTAATAGACATGAAATTGGAAGCATGATGACAGCCATAATCACACCAGACAGGGCTGCCTGGGATTTCTG
The DNA here is from genome assembly GCF_000334495.1 of Tupaia belangeri chinensis. Taxonomy (NCBI): domain Eukaryota; kingdom Metazoa; phylum Chordata; class Mammalia; order Scandentia; family Tupaiidae; genus Tupaia; species Tupaia belangeri. The sequence goes on from NW_006159775.1 coordinate 2,276,316, forward strand.
ATTCCTGACCTTTCACTAGAATACTGGAAAGGAGAATAAAAATGTAGATTGCCTCAAGTTTTTCCAAATTAATAGATCAGTGAACAACCATTGCCTTTATAGCTCATAAAATTTTCAGTGGCCATCTAAAAATACTTTTTATTTTTCAATTTTACTTTAAGAAACTAGAACCAAATTTAGAAATCAATCTGGCATAAAACACAATAATCCTATAATTAACTAAAACAAAATCAATACCAATTCTAAGTAACTAACCTAATAATAAGATAAAATCTATTTGAGAATTTTTTTTTGAGAGATTTTTGAGATAGGGCATGTGCGCGACCACAGTTGACCATGGGGCAACCAGTACACTATTTGTCCAGCAACGTAACCAGTACACTATCTGCTGATCCCTATTTTAGAAATATTTTAGTTGTAGGAATTTTAGTGATTTGATGACAAGAAGCTATTTAAAATGGCCCTGCACCAATTTACACTTAGCTTCTATTTCCCGAATTTATAAATATCCCCAGAACAGTCTGCTTGAAGAGACCATTAAATGGTCTTTATCTCCAAATATCTTTTATTTCTCTTCTTTCACATTAATAGAATTTATGTGAACATAGGTGCTCAGTACAAAACTTAGCTTTTCTGGGAGAGAAGCTTAGGTAACTTTTACTAATGTATTATGGGAGAAGGGATGCGTGCCACTTTGGATCTTGTCTTTAAAATAAATGTGTGGTCCTATAATCCTCTTCTCAGTCCTCCAAGTTGGGAGGTGACAAGAACACCTTTAGCCCGCAAGCGGAAGTCACATGTCGAGGATGGCAGTGTCTGTTAGCCTCTACCAGCGGACCGTTACATGAGAAATATGTCTCTTGCTTGGTTAAGAAACTGTACTTTGGGGTCTGTTCTTTAGTAGCTAACTATTTTCCAATCTGGAAAGTTTGGTATGAATGCCTAACACAGGAGGAATACAAAACACCAGGATATATTTTTGGAAGATGCTATGTTCACATACTATACTATCAAGTAATAATTTAAAATTATATTTGGACATGCTAATGTCTAATATTTTAACAACAAGGAAAAGTAGTTATATAATGATAAATGAAAATGTTTAGGCCATAGACATGTTTATGAGAATGTTCCAAAATATGTAAAAATGTTTTCAAAAAATACCTAGGAAAAATATGAAAAAACAATATCTGAATTTATCTCTGGAATTAGAATTATAGGTACTTTCTCCCTTATATCCTTAATACTTATTCTGTATTCTTAATTGTTTTGTAAGTTATTCCAATTTTTAAAAAGGAATATTTATTACTTCATAATATCAGTAAATTATATGCATAGGTGTTTCTTCTATCAACTCTCCATCAGTATAAGAGATAGAAACTACAATGAATTTCCCATCCACATATTTTAGTGGCATGCAAAGTTAATGTCTTAAATTAGTCATAGCATTTTCTTACTTTTTATTTTTGAGAATTTATAAGTAAATTTAAAAATCTATCGAGGACAAGAACAATCCCTTAGCGTAACCCATATATAAAGGTTTCGTATAGTTCAATGTGTGATATTCTATCTAAATACACCAAGTCTGGCAGTCATAACTCCTATCAATCTCTTAATGAAAGAATGCCACATAATACTATATGAAAATTGGATTGAAGTCCATATAAATAGGATGCCTGCCATTCTTAGTATTCTTTGTATGGTTGGCAGTTACTTACTCAAATCTCTCAAATACTTTCTCTCATTATACTCCAGCCCAAACTCTCCCTTGAAAAAGTAAACCTAAAACTTTCATCTCTTTCTTTCTAGTTGAATTCATTTTTATTCTTAAGTTAAAAGCTGGACATTTCTAGTGTAAATATTTCATTACAAGTTCTATTCATCTCCTCTCTCTATTTCTAACCACAATATCCAAGAAACAAGATAATGAATATAATTGATGCATTCATTTATTGAAATCATCAGAGAGCGTGTGTGCTCACCAGAGAGAGATAGGAAAGGAGCTTGGAGCGGGGAGAAAACACCCCAATTGGGACATGGTCACATCACAAACCCTTCTCCATTTCTCCATCCTCTTTGGATTTGGGGCACACACACACACACACACACACACACACACACAGCTAAGAGTGTTTTTTAAGTCATTGAGGCCAGGACTCCAGCCATAGTCACCCAAGTGGGATCTGGCTCTCTTAACTACTAAGCTGTGGGGCTGCTCCAATAATTACAATTTAGGAGCTAATACTGCTAATGACTTCCTTTTCATATCTGGCTCTTATCTCATTTAATTTCAGGTATCGAATACCTTTTTCATTCTATTTTAGCTCTGCCAAATCTTCTTTCCCTGGTATTAGTCATTAATGATCTTAATCTATATAAATTCAAAGGCAAAAACTTTTCATTCTTTTAAATATCCATTGTTTTCCACAGTGGCTGGACCAATTCAATCTGAGTTTTAATAAGCTCTTCAGGAAATTGTGTTAAAGTATAAGAGTCACTGTTTTATGCAAAACCCGGGTCACACATTCCATTTCTCTGAATTGTTGTTGGATTAAATCACAGGAGATTTCTTAAACATGGAAATTGATCCTTCATCCTAATAAAATACTGAGAACTAATAGCAACTTTTACTTAGCGTTTGTCCATATGAATCCAACACAGGGTGGATTCTTACTAGTCTCTGTGCAATCTGCCTAGGTCACTTCAAACACAGTGTTTTTATTGACTTTTATGACCTTAAGTAAGTTAATAACCTGTCTGTGTTTTAATTTCCTCATATGTAGGTAGTAAGATAATAAAGTATCCTGTATGAATGTTGGGAGGATTAAACACGGAAATCCATTGAAAATATTTAGCCCAAAGCCTAGTGTATGATAAATATCCCAAGTATGTTCATCAGATGTATTACTTGGACAATATTTAACTCACAGAAAAATGAATTCAATATGGTTTAAATAACTAAACTTAAATCATATAAGCATCATAAAATAATAATAATTGTATGACTATAGTATTTGGATGGAAAAGACCTTTCTAAGAAAAGATAGTAAATGCAGAATCCATAAATGTGAAGACAGTCAAGTTTGTCTATTTAGTCATTTAAAATTTCTACACACAAATACGATGAAAAAAAAGTAAAACAAACACCACACCAAGAGAAAATTTTTTCAGTAGACAAAATAAAGAGAGTTATAAAAAATAGATACGAATGACCAATGGAAAAAAAACGATGCTAAGTGTTATTCGTCAGTGCAATTTAAAACAAAGAGCTACTTCATTTCACAGATCAAAATATTAAAAAAGATCAATAATATGCATTGATGTTCCAGGAACAAAAACATAGTACACTCAACTCATAATGCAAGTCCACTTGGGAAAACTGTTTTAGAGCAAAGGTTGGTACCACTGAAATTTCATTTCCAGGAAACCATTAAGAAAAAAACAAGTACAGAATGAACAAATATGCTTGTCCAAGGAAGACAAATTCATATTACATTTGTTTAAAAACCTAGATTAAAATAGTGTACCAATCAATAGGGGGATGATTTTATAAACTATAAACATCTGTGGATATTTTATCAGACAACCATTAAAGTGAGTAAGGTATGTATAGACTAGTATGAAAAAATTGTTGGACTAAATTAATGGAAAAATGTCTGTACTTCACAGTCCATTTTGTGTTATAAAATTATGTGCTTGTGTGTGTGTATTTATAAATTCTTAGAAAAAAAGCATAAAGAAACATTTGGAACTGTTACTTTTTGAAGAAGAGAGATGAATCCTTGAAGGGATGAGGGAACATCCATATCTTAAAACTTTATCCTGGGACCAGCAGGTGGCGTGGTGGCTAAAGTGCTAGATACTCCCATATGGCTGACTGCGGTTCAAGTCCTGGACCTGGGTGATTGCTTTCTCATTTTTCCTCTCTCTCTCTCTGTGTGTCTCTCTATGCTCAATTTAAAATAAAAATAAGTGAATGAAGAAATAAAATTAAATAAGTAATTATTAAAAAAAAAAACTTTATCCTAAGAACACACTCATGTGCCACTTGTACAATTAAATACAGAATTCTGGTATTTAATGGGCAGAGGTCAAAGATGCTTGATGTCCTGCCCATGTGTGTGAAATAATGCCTCATGACTGAGAATTGTCCTAAGTTTTCATACTCTCAATCACATTATTTTAAGCTTTCCACTGGATGATACTAGTAAAACTAAATAACCCAGCAAATGTATTATTATTCTAAAATACTATTTTAAGTGATTGGCCCATAGGCCTCAATAATATAGAACAGTGGTTGAAAATACATGTATATATCAGACCTAGATTTAAACCCCAGCTCCTTCACTCTAGTTGTATGACCTTGGGCAACCTCTTTATTCAACATAAGAAGGAAGTGAGAACCATGTGATATGACAAATATCAACTGCTCGTAATTGGGTAAGGATCAAATTGCAATACCAGTGATAACTCTTTGGGCAATCTTTTTAGAACAGTATGTCATCCTTAGCAACTGAGGAAGGGCATCAGAGTAAGGGCAATGAAGAAAAAATAAGGAGCTGGACAAACAATTAATTCAAAAGGTGGCAGTTCTTTTGGTGACCAACTGGCCACTGTTAATAGTGATATTTATCCTTAGCCCTTCAGGTTTGCTTGTAGCCAAGAGGGAGTGAAAGAAATTTGAGGATAAAAAGATATAGGGCAAAAATGAAAAAGTCAGTTCTGGAGACACAGACATACATAAACAATAACATATTATTTTGCTGCCCTTCATCAACAAATACTATTATTTTCATTTTCCCTTTTTATTATGGATAGACAGTTAACTCAAATTTGAGAGACTCCATCTATTGTTTACTTTAGATTACAATTAAGACCACATTTTAGCATAATTTCTAACATGAGACATTTGTTACTTATAAAAGGATAGAACTAGAAGGAAAATCTCAGTGGAAAGCAGCCCTCAATGGAGAGGCCTGAAATTTCACTTCCTAAAGCATGTCCCTGAAAATGCAAATGTCGTTGTGTGCAGGGGAAGAGGAGTCACTGCTATGCAAGTGACTTGGTCATTGCTTTATCCCCAGGGCAAATATCTCAGTTTAGGAGGTATTCAAATATTCATAGGGGAAGGAGAGGGAGGGAGGGAGGGAGGTGGGGAGAAGGGGGAGGAAAGAATTAATCCATTCTTCTAATATTCAAATACTCTATGAAGTGAGAACATATTTTTCCTAGTATTTGTGAGTGAATATATTTAACAGATTGTATTTTTCTTGCTGGGATGGCAAGGAAAGTATTGAACTGATATACCTTTTCTACTTTCCTTTTTTACTTAGGGCATACATTGCTGTGACTTTCAAACGTACCTTATATTTAAAGCTTTTCTCCGAAAGAAAACTATATTGTTAAAACATGATTTAATTAATTTTCTCTCTTTTTTTTTTTTAAAAAAAATCCTCATAATTGAGGGGCTTTTGAAGTCTCTCTGTTCCTACTCAGAGCTATGAAAGCTGAGGTTCAAAAAGGTTAAGGTTTTAGAAGACTGAAAACCAAGCAAATCTTTATTCTCTTTAAAATTCATTCATTCCTCAAAACGATTCAAATTATTCCTGTAGAATCGAAACAAAAAATATCTCACCAAATTTAGGAAACACGGAAAAGCTAAAGCCCTAGCTTATTTTTAGAACAACTGTCATCAGATTTTCATTTATAATATTGAGTGCTTCCATCAAGAACTCTTAAGGTAATGTCCAGAACAGGATCAAAAATTTACAAATCAAACATGAATTTTTGCCTCTTCTATGGTTTAGGTATATACTGTGCACATTTTCAGATTTCTGTCACTATATTTTTTCCCATTGAGAACAAAAACTACATTTTTAGAAAACAGAGGCTGCAAATGAGTCATAAATTACAAGACTTGGGCAATCTTTATACAGAGGGGTTGTTGTAGCCATTTTTATTGTGTGAATGGTTACCCTCTGGCCCAAGTTACGTATCTTCCAGAGCTACTGGCTAGACTGAGCAGAGGCTAATTGCTGATACTTAATCAGTGCAGGAGATGCCAGCCACAGGGACCATGCACTTGGCGAGCATCGGGGCATTTTGATCAATGAGATTGTGAGTATTTTTAAAAGTGTGTTTATTTCCTGAAAGAGAGAGAAAGAAAAAAGATAGAATCTGGCCATGCTGCATTTTCTCCCCTAGCTTCTTAGCCACCAGAACCAAGGGTATGCACTGACACAACTGGTATGCTCAGACCAACAAGGCATCCCAATCCGGGTTCCCTATAGCCCACAAATCATGCAGCAGTGCCCCACTGCCTATGCCAATGTAGATGGTCCACGAGTCTACTTGCCATAGCCAGATCTTGGGAAAGCCAAAATCTATTGTATTGGTCATCTACCAAAGTCTTCTAAATTATTTCACAGCATATGTGTCTTACATTTCTGTTTTATGGTATTACAGAGTGATGAAAAATCCAATCTCTTGAATCTGTGTTGGCTCTATTTCTGACTCTAGCATTGAACATGACTTGGGCAAATTATACATTGGCATTTCCTCTTCTTAAATGGAGAGCAATCATAATCCTGAATTCACTTATTTAAGGATTAAATGAATTTATACATGTATAAAATGTTTAGAAAAGCATCAGGTAAATAATTACTTTGGTAGTTGGCTTCTACTTCTTATCCTTTATTTCACTATCTATGAGTGATAGAGATGTAATACTGCAGAAATTATTGATAAAATAAGCTGATTCACCATATTTGAAACAGAATTCATCACCTCCTTCTATCACATACCTTTGCAAAATTTGCCCCTTTCAGTCTATTTTCCACCTAGCTTCCTGTTACAGTTCGCATGAACAGAAAAACTTGAAGAAATCTTCATCCCTATTTCAGTTTTAAACCCATGAAATTACCAAATTTTGCTCTAATCTCATCCTCAATATTGTGTTTCAGGTCCTTCTTTTTTTTTTTTTTTGAGAAGTTTTTGCTGTAGGGCACGTGGGCTGGCCAGAAAGACAGAGACAGAAAGCCAGAAATGATCCCCCCAGGGGGGATGGCCATGACATAATCCCTTCTCCTCCATTCTCTCTTGGGATCCTGGGCAGGCATGCACATGCGCCCGTCATGAGTTTAAGCCACTGGTCCTGGACTCAAACCGTGGTTGACTGCATGGGAGTCCAGCGACATAGCCATTATGTCAACTGCTGGTCCCTGGGCCCTTCTTTCTTTCTCCTAGAATTGCTACAAAAATGCTTCCCAACTATTTTTCACCTCTAAATCCCTCTATGCATTGTCAACACATTTATCTTCCAAAAATATAACACTGACCACATGACTTCTAATTTTTTAAATGTATTCACTCCATAAATGCATATAAAGTACAATCCACTCACCTTCAATTTACTAGCTAGATGCTGATGCTACAGAAACAGACAGTTTTGGTTCGCAAAGGGCTTACAGCCCTGTAGGGAGATAAGCAAGTGAATAGGTGATTTTAACACAGAGTGATATAGACTATTTTTGTTGATATGCATGTGGTTCAAAGAGATTAGAGAAGGGACAGTAAGGTAGACTAAGAACAGGGATATAAAAACAAAGGCTTCTTTCCAGGTGTTAATTGAAAAAAAAAATCAAAAGAAAAACTTCAATTGCTTCATCTTGCATGCAATGGATTCCAAGCTCCGCAGTTGCAATCTGCCATTCAAAGCCTCCATGAAAGTTCAGTGACTGAACTAAGCCTTCCAGCAGCTTTCCACACTACAGCCTGGTGGACTTGTCTTGTTATGGTTCTGCAAAGAGCCCAAACATCGGCACTTTCCTCCTTTCTTTGCTCTTTTACTATTCTCAGCCTTGAGTGGCGTTTTTTTCCCTTTATCATTTTTCAAGAAACAGCTTAACTAATCTCACCTCCTCAGGAAAGCCTGCTAACATGCCCTAGGTGGAATTAATTTATTTCTTCTCTCCTCTCTATCACTTCCTCTTCTTTCACGCTTATGCCAGTGTGCCCTGTTTGGGAATAACATATGTGTGCATCCTTCTCTCCTACTGCACTGGACACGGCTAGGAGGCGGGTGCCTTGTCTCATTCATCTTTGCATTCCCCTGAGGGGCTTTGACAATAACTGACACCTAAGAGGTGCTCAGGAAATGTGTGTGAATTAAATTAAATTAAACGGTGGTTGAGAAGGTATTTTCATTCTTCATGGTCTTTGGGCACTTCCCTGAAAGGCCCTTTATTCAAAGGATTTAACCTTCTGGCTAAAGATTGTAATGTTCTTTTTCTGAACTCTGAGGGAAGGAATTTTTAACAGGAGGGAAAATACTCTCTATTTGGCTATTTTACTATCATCCAGAAACAAAGTGTTATCTTCCTTTGTTTCAGGAGTATTCTGATACTTTTTAGAATTCTTGAAACAAAGCCCGAAATAATTTTACAGTCTTACCTGATTGGATAGAGAACAATAAATTATTTTAAGATTATTGTTGTTCAAAATGGGCTGAAACTAAATGAAGTATTCAAACTGCCTTGTACTTTCTGTCTACAGAGTCTTAATTATGAAGTATTTTGTGTATACATTTTACAGAGTTGAATAATTTACATAGAACATAGTCCAATGAATGCAGTAACAGTAAAATAAAAGAAAAATAGCTTGTTTAGGGATAAGCACACGGAGTAATGGTTACATCCCTGGAGTCCCACATAGTCAATGATGGTTCGAGTCTCGGACCTGGCGGCTTAAAACTCACACTGGGCGCATGTGGGTGCATGCCCAAAATCCTGAGAAGAGAATGGAGGAGAAGGGATTGTGGTGTGGTCATCCCTTCCTGAGGGGTGATTTCTCGCTTTCTGTCCCTCTGTCCCTGGCAAGCACACACACCCTATAACAAAAAAATCTCTAAAAAAAATTAAATAAATAAATAAGCAGGTTATAACTGACAAAGTATGTGCAAGTAAAAGGCAAAGGGAGAGGAAAATATTATCATTTACTTATTGCATAGTTTTCCAGTTTTGAAGGAAAAAAAAGTAGCTTATTTAATCATGTCTTGAACATGCTAAGGCAACAGGGAATCCTAACAGAGATACAAATGTTTCTATGAGAGAAATAAGGAATCAATGTCTGGTTAAAGTTACACAATTGCTAGTGAGAGCGAGATTAGAATCTACATCTCCTGCCCATTCATCTTTTGCTCACCTCACCAATATCGTGTCATGATGCCTTTAATGAACATCATGACTTACACTCAGGGTCAAAGCACAGAATTTACAAACTGCAGTAAGGGATCTCTAGCAAAATTTGTCCTTCCTCACATTTAATACCATGTTTCCATTCAGGCTAATCTCTTGAACTTAGTCACTGTACAATCACTTGTACCTCACATTAGTGGCTTCGCAAAAAAGTAATTTTCTACGTTCTAGCTACTGTATGGCTGCAAAGAAATGTCCAAGTTGACACTGGAATCATTCAGTAGAACGTAATCTGGGAGGGCAGTCTGGGAAGAGAGAGGAAGGAGGCCAGGAGGTGCTGAAATGTTAGGGAGGGCACTCCTGCTAATTCCTTGGTAAGAATGTCAGAGAACTTTTGTTTCACAGGTTGACTCTCCATTGGACTTCTGAGAGGAAGAGATTGGAGTGGTTGAGAGTGAGCGAGCTGGACAATGAAGCTGTTAAAACACAAGGATTTGAGAGGCTGGCTGGCCCATGGTGAGAAGGCTCTGGTGTGCTAAGTTTAAAAAACACAGTTTAAGCTAAGTTTAAAAAATGCAGACCTTCCAGAGTGTTCTCCCAAACTAGAGCTGAGTAAGGCTGGGATGAGGTTGCAGCAACAAGACCTTGATGAAGGTTTGTCTCTTTGTCTCTCTTTCTCTGTGTTTCTCTGAGTTGCTCATGGAGCAAAAAAGTAAACTTTTTATTTTTTAAAGAATGGGGCACCATGTTAACTTGGGTTTGAATTTTTGCTGTGCCACTTAGAGTGACTTCAAACACTTTTTTTTTAATCAGTAAATTAAAAGTAAAACTACAAGTTGTCTCCTTTAAAGCATTGTTAAATGTGTTAGATGAGGTAATACGTGCAAAAGTGCTTAGCACAGACTTCAGCACTTAAGTCCCTGGTAACGTAGCTATAATTATGAGTGGGAGTACAGGAGTATTTGTTTTGCTTTCCATATATGACAATGTAATAAGGAGAAATGGGGGGTTTGGGTGGGGATAGAGATAAGATAATTGAAGAATCAGAAGAGTAATTATGAGCAGAGATTAATAGTGATATTGAAGACAAATTTCCAAGCAATCAATATATCATGGTTTTATGACTTCACAATGATTTGATTTTTATTGAAGGAAAAAGGTAAGGAAATGAAGTAAATGTCAGAGGGACCTGGAATGCTGGGGTCTCCATCAACAGGAGGAGAAGTAGACAGGCCATTAAAAAGAGCTGATGTTTTTAATCAAGTGTCACCATACATGAGAGCCCCAAATGAGAAAAACTAGTCTTGATGAAGATGTTCACGTCCTCATTCTGAGACTCATCCGGGACTCTCCAGCATGGAACCAGCTCTGTCCCAGCACACTTTGGGCCAGAGATGAGCTCACTTTCCAGCAGCCCTAAGAGCAAAAGGAGCCACAATCAGCATGTTTTCTCAAGGACAAATGTGTCTGCACAGCTCTTGGCTGTGTTTATAATCTCACAGAGGGAAAAGGACATGCTATCATATCATTCATCACTTTGAGAAACCAGGAAATCGCCACATAATTACATTTATTTAAAAAATTGTAGGACGGGGCCAGCAGATGATGTAGTGGTTACATCATTGGACTCCCACACAACTGACCATAGTCCGAGTCCTGAACCTGGCGGCTTGAAAATGAAAATCACACCAGGTGCTCATGTGTGTGTTCAAGATCCTGGGATGAGAATGGAGGAGAAGGGGTTGTGGCATGGTCATCCTATCTAAGGAGTCATTTCTCACTTTCCCTCTCACTGTATCTGCCTCTCTCTCTCTCTCTATCTCTCTGCAATGAGTGCATGAATCCTAAGGCAAAAACCTTCATAAAAATTTATTTAAAAATTATTATGACTCAGTGTTTCTCAATAGCTACCAAAACTTCAGTTGAGAGAGCTGAAGATTTTTTGTTTGTAAGAGATATTTTTGCTATAGGGTGCATGCACTCACCAGAAAGACAGAAAGTGAGAAGTCACCCTCCAGCCCAGGGAATGGCCATGCTGCAATCTCTTCTCCTCCAGTCTTCTCTCGGGATTTTGGGCATGTACACACAGGTGTCCGATGTGAGTTTTTTAAACGCCATGTGTGGGACTCAAATTGTTGTAGACTATGTGGAAGTCCAGTGATGAAACCATTATGCCATCTGCTGATCCCACAGAGCTGAAGTATTTTTAAAGCATAATCTTACATTTTTTCTAAATTCTCTTAGCTCTAGCTCTGTGTTAAACCAGACTTTTAGAGGATCATGAATTTATATTGCATCATACTGTTCATTATAAAGTTGTTTTAATTTAAGTACAATCTGGCACTATAACATCAGCTTATGTTAAGAGACAAACCCTCCCAAACCTATAAAACATGTAATTGTATGAAAACAGTTGAAGATTTTATTCATTACAGTACACAATGACTACTTTGTGACTATCCATGGGGAAAACGTCTCTATCATTTCCTAGTTAGCAGCAGTTGGCCTTCTGCTAAGCAACTGATTTGTTATTTTCCTGCAGTTGCTGTGACTTGTGTAATTCATCATGCATATCCTTTTGCCCTGGATGCTGGAGAGCTTGAGCCAAATTTTTGTCTAATTTCTGAAAACATAAATAAAACTTTTGGACACTTTTGAGTTTTTTGGTTTTATTTTACTTTGTATCATTATATTTTCTTTGTCTTATATTTCTTATCATTAAAAATTTATTTTATCTTGCCATACTGTATGCTGACTTCAGACACAGGCTATGACATAATGAATGAATGAAAGAATGAATGACTACTTCTGATGATAAAGAAGTTATATCATGATATCTTAATAGCATTACAGACAAAGGGCATCTTAGTCAAAATACATACATAGAATTCTAAAAAATCATATAACAAGAATTATAGAAGTAGGCAGTTACTAGTGTGTGTTTGGTTGCTCAAACATGTTGAACTTAAGTCTATCATATTCTTTAGGTTTTTTCCTCATGATAACATAATGGCTGCTGCAGCTCCACTAATTCTGCTGTTGATCAAAGCAGGGCCAAAGGAATGAGAGAAAAGGCAGTGCCAGTGGACAGCCATCCACATCTCAGTGTTTAGACCTGTGTCACACAGTCACACATATATGCAAGGGAAACTAAAAAAGACAACCCATGACATTTGCAACCTATAGAGCCCCAGCAGGTGAGTAGAGTTGGGATTAGATACTGAGTGTGACAAAATGAATAATGTCACAAGTATTAACCATGGGAATATAGCCACCTTTCAACTGCCAGAACAAGCCTGAATCACATTCTCCATTTTCTAATTTTTCAAGGAAAAATACAGGTTCATGTTTAAAAAACAAAAGCACTTATACAGCTGGTGCTTTTATTTAGGGATACAATAAGACCTGATGATGGAAAGGTATTTTTTTCTAGACAACTTAGGATGTTCTGTGCCCCCAAAACTGATTTAGTTATGAAACAGCACCAAAGAATTAGTTCTGGGTATAGCTTTTCATTTAGAAAGCATTTCAACCTAAAACTCTTACTGTTATTTAGAGCCTAAGTCATCATTTACTCAGCTTTATTTAAATCAGAAAGAATATATAAATATATTTGGCATTCTGGAATGGAAAGCTACAGGGCATGACCTCTACAGCTTTGCTTTCACTATGGTTTCCATGTTCTGTTCTGTAGCCACACCCTCCTGTATGAACTGATAGGAAGAACTCGTGGCTATCGGTGTGGAATAGGCACTACCGATCAGAGTGCCAATTGTAGAACTTTTAATGGAGCACACTCCAAACCATGAAGTTAATGCTCTTTTTCAGTTCCAAGTAACTTTGACAATCAATTCTAATAGATTTGGCAGAAGTTCCCTGAGCTCACTCAATTGTCTAATTTCAAGGTCTTATAAAATGGATAATAGTTGTAGAGGAAATCCAGGTTTCAAGGGCATGCTTTGATAGCAACCATGCATTAGAAACAGATGGGTTTTTAAGACAGAAGTCATTCATTAAAATAGAAAATAGAATTAAATAATATATCAACCACAGAAGCAAGTGTATTAATATTCCCAGGTACTCAAATAGAAAAAAAAAAGGCACTAATATTGTAATCCCTGGCTCAACGTTGGGCATAAAGGCACCTCAGCAGGGTCGAAGTAACTTCTCTTGGAGAAGGAATTCACAGAGAACTCACAGAGGTCACTTTGTTGAGTCTGATACAGATTCAAGTAAGGCTTGGATTTTTGTATGACTGTGGTCTCTGGACTCATTGATCATAGCTTAGTGGTTTAACCAACAGTTTAATAACTGAAAAAGGGGTGTTCCGATCTCTGTCCTACCAATGATTTTCTCAGATCTTGGACTAGACGTTTGACTTTACAGAATTGCTTTTTCAGGGTTTTATTTTTGTTCTGTAGAATACAAATAACTTTGAAAAATGATAGCTCTAATATGTAACACAAGTGGAGAAATTAAACTAGTAACCATGTGTCTTTGCTGATAACTCAACGTATTTTGGAATGGTAAATGCAGATTTGTTTTGTCATTTAAATTATGTCACATATTTTTATAGGAAGCATAGGGCCTTGAAGAAACACACAATCAAACTTTGTCTTATTGACTGAGCTTCTTGTCTAATATTACAATGCCATTCTTTATTAACTTTTGGCAGTACCTGGCCAGTCACTAAAAATACCCTTTTGTATAGGACTAAGGGAAGACAAGAAATCTATTTCTTCATGAGTAGACAATTCTCTGGTTTGTGGGGAGTACAAGTTGAGATGAAAGGATTTGACTAAATGACTTCTTGAGTCCCTGTCTAACCTGTCTTCTTGCTGCAGTCCTTTAGCAGAAAGGTCTTTCCTGCCAGATACGAATACAGCCACACACACACACACACACACACACACACACACATACTTACATACACACCTGTGTCTGTGCTTGCACATGAAGTAAAGGAAGTCTAAGGAGTTACAGAAAGTACAGGTGCAGAGAGAAGAGAGAGAAGAAAAAGAAAGGTGACAAATGCTTAAAAAGCAAGCCTGAGAAAAGTAGCATGAAAGTCAAGGAGAACTCTTCATGAAGCTTTGCCTGAGATTTCAGCGTCTGTTCCTTAGTAGTAAAACCAACAGATCATCTCGTCATTGTAAATTCTTCTCGGTATTTTAGCAGATGAGAAACAAGCACACTCATGAAGTGATATATTCTAATTATAAATTTAGAAAGTAGACCAAGTAAAAGTAAGGTACCCTCCATAGAAATAGCTTCTTTTTTCTGGCTTATTAAGAAAACTTCAAAGTTTTGAGAATGGGCAAAAAAATACAAAATATGTTTTCTCATATCAGTAGGCGATTAACATTTTATGCTGGAGATGTGAATTATTTACAAAGGTTGAACCCAACTCTGTGAAGTATGGTTCCACCAAATTATAATTTTATATATTCCTTTTATTAGTATTAATATTTCTGTGATGATATAAATAAATGTGGCAGTTTTCTGCTGTTGATTAATTCTGATAATAGCTGATTCTTAACTCAGTCTGCACCAGGCACTGTTCTCAATATTTTACATTCAGTATAGTTATACTCACCATGACCTTCAAGGTAGGTACCTTAACCCTGTTTTCACAGATGAATTTTCAAGCCAATTGCCTAAGAACATGCCACCAGTAAGGGTCTGAGGTTAAGCTCTAAGCTTAATGAGTGTGGGTCTACTGTCCCTGCTCCTACCCATGGCTCTACTATCTTAGAGTTTTTATATGTACTATGTTTTTTTAATTAATAAATTTTAACCTAAAGAGTATTATAAGGACAGCATACTCAAGAAGACATAAGTTGTTAAATCACAACTACTTCTCTTTAAGCTTCCCACTTCTTTGGTGTAAATGTTAACAATATTTTGCTTATATTTCAAGAGTCTAACAGCAGAAGCCCAGGTGAATAATGGATTTTTGATTTCAAGCCAGAATAAGTGTGGCTACGCTCTTCATATATCACAAACCAGTCCTTTGCACTGGCAAATGTTCTGGGTAGAGCATGGCTCAGAGTGTTCAAAAGGAGTGCTGGGTCCAAGAGTGTACCCACCCTGACAATCCTCTGACACCAGATAACCTATGAGAAAGCAATGGGTTAGACCACAGGGGACTGGAGCCCAGCTTCAGTTTTGTGATGTGCAAAAGATACTGACTTATTCACAGACATCATAAATGCATGAATGAGAAAATAGATATATGAATAATTTAAAATTCTTGGAAGACACCTTGACTCGTCAATCTAGTTCCTTTTTATTTTCATTATGTACAAATATCATTCCGTAGGAATCATTATGGCTTGTATTATTCTCTTTGGATTCCTGTAAAACCTGCCGGCTCTTTCTGGATCAATAAAACTGTGCTGAGGTTTTATTTATTTCTAGTTCTACCAGTTAGTGTCAGAGGAGTGGTTTTGTTTCAATAGTGAAAATGCCTGCTTTGGAACAATACGATCACTAAATATGCTTGCTTTAAACAAACAAACAAACAAACAAAACAACAACAACAAACCTGAAGGACAAAGAAAAATCTCTTATTTCACAATGCTTTTTCAAAACCTATAAACCAAAAGTCTAAATGTTCCCTGAAGCATGGCTAAATGACATTCAGAATAGTGTAAGATAAATGCTTATATATTCCAGGAATTGGACAAGAAGGAGCTGACAGGCAGCAGAGGGCAAAAGGAAGATTCAGAGCTGGAGAAAATGCAGAAAGTGACAGGAAGTATGGACAAAGGTGGGAGAGGGAGAGCAGTGGAGAAAGGAACAAGAGCAGAGGAATGGCAACTAATCCCTGACTGTTCAGCACATTTCCTATGATATGGGTACAAATGTTTTGCATCTGCCTGTATGTTCTGGTGTCCTTGAGTAGACACTTAACCCCACCTTTTCTCATTGTTCCTCAAGAAGTCAGGCAGACCTTGCAGGGTTGAACAACGGAAAACTCTATCACAGTGCCCATGTGCATGGCTGTTTCCGTATGTATTATAAAGCCGAGAAGAAATCTAACTTATTTCAAAAATTCATTACCTTGGCTATGTTTTGAGTGTACCCGTTCTCTTCTTTGTGATCGTAAGGTAGAATTAAGAAATGAATAGTTGTAGAAAGGTAGCTTCCATCCAGTCCATGCTACACACCGTGTTTGCTCTGCAGCTCCAGGCTGCCCCAACCTCACCTGCTCTCCAGTGCTAGGCTTTCTCCACAAGTGATTGAAGTTAGTCTTCTATCAGACACAAAGGGCTAGGCTGTGACAGCTTCCTAGAATTTTTTTCTCTTAGATTCTGAAGCATGTAGAAACCTTTAAAAAAAATGTTCTTGGGACCAGCAGTTAGCGTAATGGCTATGTCGCTGGACTCCCACATAGTCGACCGTGGTTCAAGTCCCGGACCCGGTGGCTTAAACTCACGCCGGGCGCGTGTGCGTGTGTGCCCAAGATCCCAAGAGGAGAATGGAGGAGAAAGGGATTGTGGTGTGGCCATCCCCCCTGGGGGGTGATTTCTTGCTTTCTGTCTCTTTGTCTCTCAGTCTGGCGAGTGCACGTGCCTTATAGCAAAAATCTCTCCAAAAAAAAAAAAGAAAAAAAAAAAGTTCTCGTGTCTCTACAAAGTTTTAAAAACTATAATCTTTCTGCAAGCCACCAACAACAGAAAAGGCATACTCTCTTTGCATACCAGAGCACCAGCCACCAGAAAAAATAACTTTGCTCTGTCCAAATCCAGTAATGGATATCAATTACTCAGAAAACAGTTTGTAATTTAACTTCCTGTTATCTTTTTAAACAGGCTATTTATAATAAGAGTCAGACGATATCCTACCAAGTTTCATAAGGAGAGTGGTTTTCTAGGTTTCTTCAAGTGAACTGACTTCCAAAGGATTTTTGATTGGTTTTTAAGACTGGAAAATTGTATTATCAGTCTCATGTCCAAAAGTAAAAATCTGTCATTTTTAATGGTAAATATAAATAGTAATCATGGCATGTTATTTGTAGCATGAAAGAATATAGTATTTTTAGATAGGAAAAAAAAATCCCAGTTAGATACAGTGAATATTTTTATTTTTACAAGTTTTTTCCTCATACTAAGGGTCCACAGAGCATAGAAATTTACTACAGAGTTCTACTTATTGCTATTATTTTATTTAAAGTTCACTGTGTTTGTAAAACAACAAAAGCACCCTATAGCTCAACTCAGTTCTTTAAGGCAGTGATATTGTTTTAACGTCTTTAAATGGAGCAGATAGAGAATATAGTAAGCCAAAGATCAAGAACAGCTCTCATTATGGTTATTTAAAAATTTAATACATAGGGCCAGCAGATGGTGTCATAGTTAAGGTACTGGATTCCCACATGGCTGATCATGGTTCAAGTCCAGGACTTAGCAACTTGATAACCATGCCAGGCACATGTGCATGTGTACCCCAAATCCTGAGAGGAGAATAGAGGTAAAGGGATTGTGGCATGGCCGTCCTCTCTGGTAAGGTGATTTCTCACTTTCCCTTTCTCTGTCTGTCTCCAGTGAGAACATACACCCTACAGCAAAAACCTTGAAGAAAAATGAAAAATATTAGACTACTCAAATCCCTAAAGAACTCTACCATTGTAAAAGGTAGAAATAGACCAGCTGCCATGACACAGCAGTAATACAATGCTCTGCAAGGCTGAAGCCAGGTGGGAAGGTTCAGGGCTTGTGTCCTGAGGTTTCCCTGTATAACATGGTTGCATTGGCTTGTACATGATCCAGGCTTGCGGAGGTTGGGAATGGAGCTCAGTGTAATGATCAGAAGAAATCAATCAATAAAACTTAAAAACATACACACATAAACAAAACAAAACAAAGAAACAAACATAAATGCATTGAAGTCAACTAGAAGCCCCCAAATGCTGACTTTTCAGAAAGTGTCCCAGACACTTGGGACATAAGAACTTCCCATAAGTCCCTATTACCAGATTTAGTTAGTAAAAGACGATGATCATTTAGAAGCCATCAGCAGATAATTTCTCATTATAAAATAGCCTCCAAATTGATGTTAACATGATAAAAGCCAAATGATTGTAAAGTCTGAGCTCGAGTCATCTTACCCACATCGTCTTTAGTTTCCTCACTCCCTTGCAAAGTGTGACTAATAGGCCTGCCTCCCTGAACCTCCCAAGGCCATTGTGAGGCTGACAGTGTATAAGGTGCTATAGAAATGTGAAGAGTTATTATAAGATACTCATGACTTTCATGTAGGGTCTAAGAGAGATTTTCTTTTCTTAAAATTTAGACCCAACACATCAATTATCTAAGGGATTTGAATGTTATTTTCTGATCAATTATTTTTCTCTTTTTCAAGTTTTCTTCTTGGGCAAATGTACATTACACAGGTAATATTGACGTAGACTTTTGATGTGTAAATATTTCACCTATGCTGCAAGCAGAGTCCATAAACCTTTCAAAGGTAGATGGAAAATAAATGGAATTTAGTTCTTTTTTATTAAAATGACAACATTAAAACAAGAAAAAAATAGTTTGGGTAAATAATTTTAAGAATATTTTCAAGTACTGAATATGTTGGTATAGATTTTTTTGAATGTAGTACTTCTCCTTAATCTCTGGCCCTTTTTGAAAAAAATAATTTAGACTATCTCATGAGTTTGCAAGTGAAAAACTACTGGAGCAAGGCATAGCCTCCCTTTTAGTGATGAGTGATTTAGGATCCAAGAGGGTCTTGTCTCCAGTGAGAACATACACCCTACAGCAAAAACCTTGAAGAAAAATGAAAAATATTAGACTACTCAA
Source organism: Tupaia belangeri chinensis (assembly GCF_000334495.1). Taxonomy (NCBI): domain Eukaryota; kingdom Metazoa; phylum Chordata; class Mammalia; order Scandentia; family Tupaiidae; genus Tupaia; species Tupaia belangeri. Next base: position 2,295,322 of record NW_006159775.1, read on the forward strand.
ATCCCTAAAGAACTCTACCATTGTAAAAGGTAGAAATAGACCAGCTGCCATGACACAGCAGTAATACAATGCTCTGCAAGGCTGAAGCCAGGTGGGAAGGTTCAGGGCTTGTGTCCTGAGGTTTCCCTGTATAACATGGTTGCATTGGCTTGTACATGATCCAGGCTTGCGGAGGTTGGGAATGGAGCTCAGTGTAATGATCAGAAGAAATCAATCAATAAAACTTAAAAACATACACACATAAACAAAACAAAACAAAGAAACAAACATAAATGCATTGAAGTCAACTAGAAGCCCCCAAATGCTGACTTTTCAGAAAGTGTCCCAGACACTTGGGACATAAGAACTTCCCATAAGTCCCTATTACCAGATTTAGTTAGTAAAAGACGATGATCATTTAGAAGCCATCAGCAGATAATTTCTCATTATAAAATAGCCTCCAAATTGATGTTAACATGATAAAAGCCAAATGATTGTAAAGTCTGAGCTCGAGTCATCTTACCCACATCGTCTTTAGTTTCCTCACTCCCTTGCAAAGTGTGACTAATAGGCCTGCCTCCCTGAACCTCCCAAGGCCATTGTGAGGCTGACAGTGTATAAGGTGCTATAGAAATGTGAAGAGTTATTATAAGATACTCATGACTTTCATGTAGGGTCTAAGAGAGATTTTCTTTTCTTAAAATTTAGACCCAACACATCAATTATCTAAGGGATTTGAATGTTATTTTCTGATCAATTATTTTTCTCTTTTTCAAGTTTTCTTCTTGGGCAAATGTACATTACACAGGTAATATTGACGTAGACTTTTGATGTGTAAATATTTCACCTATGCTGCAAGCAGAGTCCATAAACCTTTCAAAGGTAGATGGAAAATAAATGGAATTTAGTTCTTTTTTATTAAAATGACAACATTAAAACAAGAAAAAAATAGTTTGGGTAAATAATTTTAAGAATATTTTCAAGTACTGAATATGTTGGTATAGATTTTTTTGAATGTAGTACTTCTCCTTAATCTCTGGCCCTTTTTGAAAAAAATAATTTAGACTATCTCATGAGTTTGCAAGTGAAAAACTACTGGAGCAAGGCATAGCCTCCCTTTTAGTGATGAGTGATTTAGGATCCAAGAGGGTCTGTAACCAGTTACTTCAAAAGCTTTCCTAAATGAGGCTAACATGCTAATTTCTTTGCTTGACTACTTTAAGTAAGAGCTGAAGGCTCTCCCTTCCTGATTCCTAGTTTGTAAATTCAGCCTTTCTGTTCAGGAATTTTGTCTCTTGTAAATGAAAGACACAAATGATTAACATGCATGTGTCCAGAACGGACATGCGTGCTCTGCTGCTCGCCCCTTCTTGGGCCCATCTGCTCTAATGGCACCGTGCCCACTGGCAAGCTGGCCCATTTTACTTCAGCAGAGCTGCCAGCTTTCCGAGGGTCTGTGTGTGGGCACGCTGTGGTGAGAGCTAGCTTTCCGCAAGGAACCCTTCCACCCAACCCACATATGGGTCTGTTTGCACTTGACCACACTTGTTGGCTCTCATGAGCCATAAAACAAATGCTCCTAGAGTGAATAAAAAGAGGGCAGAGCTGCACGAGTATTTCAGGCCTCAGTGAACACAGAACACATGCAAAACTTCCTGTAGGAAATGGCTCATGGTGGATGAGGAGAGCACTGGTGAACGGGGGAGGAAAACGACCCACCTGTCTATTATTAGTGAGAAAGGTACAGAGTAGCATTCGCCTGGAGTTCCTAGTGTGAGCTTTTTCATGTCCTGCATAAAAGGGCATTTCTTTCTCTCATAAAGCTCTGTAAAATCCAGGAGAGACAGTAGGTGTGCATGGAGTATTTCCCTCTCTGTGGGGATGCTCACGACCTTATGGTGCACACCTTCTTCCTAGTTCTCTTTCAACTTAACTATAAAACAACGAATTTGAAGGACAGGGCTCAAAGCTTAGGACTTTGTCATAGAGGAATAATAGTGAAGTATTTTTAGGACTAACTGTTCTAGGAATGGCTCTGTTCTTTATAAATACGAGAGCACGGTAACAAAAGGCAAGCAAGATCATGGATGAAACGACTCACAGCAATCAAGATGTGGCATCTAAATTTAGAGGAATGTCATGTATATCTGCAGGGCAAGAATCAGAGTGTTGCTACAGAAGAACCCAGAAGGATGACAACTGCTATATTTGCTTGTTCATTCATTCATTCCTTCAACGAATACTTAATAAGCACTAACTATGTGATAGGTGCTAGGAACGCAAGGGGGACCATGTCACAGATAAAAAAATCTCTTCATTCTGGTAGAGGAGAAACACAATAAAACAGCCAAAAAAATGTTGTAGGTTATAATGCCAGGTAGTAATAAAGGCTGTGAAGAAAATGAAGTCAGGAAAAAGATAATGAGGCGGTGGTATTTTAGACAGAGTGGACAGAAAAGGCCTCACTGAGCATTTAAGAACAGAGACTGATTTGAAGTGAGAGAGGCAGACAGGTGAAGCTTTGGGGGCAAGAATGCTCCAGAGAGGAGGACTAGCAAGTGGAACTATCCCAAGGTGGACAAAAGCTTAGTTTATCCGGGAAACTGCAGTGAGGTAGAGGGAAGGGCAGCAAGAAACAGTGACATGAGATGAAACTGGAGAGAGAGAACTGGGCCAGAGTAAGTCTGACTCGTAGGCAATGCGTGATAAAGGTGCTGATTTTTAACCTAGGTGTGATAGGAAGTGACTGAAGACTTGAAGCTGATGAATGACATTATCACTGATTTGCACTTTTATGTCATTGCATTTGCTCCATTCCTGAAGGAAAGAAGCCATGGAAAGCAAAGGAGAAGCAGAGTCTAGTCACCCAGATACTAAAATAATATCGACAGAAATAATAGTAACTAGGATCCAACAGCTCTTGGTGGAGCAGGTAAGAAGTGGTTAGATTGAGATGCATTCTGAGAGCACAGCTGACAGAATTTATTGATGGATTGGTTATGGGCTGTCAAGAGAAATGGGAGACAAGAATAACACTAGGTTGGGACATGAGCAATTGGCTGCCTGCAGGGAACATTCAGAGATGAAGAAGACCGGAGGGGAATCATGTATCAGGGAAGGGAAATCACAAGAATTCCATTTGAGATATCGAGTCAGCAGTGGTATATAAAAGTGTATTGTTCAGACTCCTATCATCAGAAAATAGAGTCAAAACACTAAGAGCCACATTTGTCACTTAGTGAATACTCAGTACACAATGGCTTTTATTGTTATGGTTACTACCAAACTGACACCATCTTTTGTCTCTAAGATGTTACTTTTAAGAGAGGATTTGACAAATGGGAACAGGCTGACTCAAATAAGAGGTCTTCAGAAATACATCTTAGTTCTGAACTAGGGAGAAAATTTGGGCGGTGTTACTGAGTATTCAGAAGAATTCCTGTCAAGAAAAGAGATAGCAGAGGAACAGCAAAGATGACAGCAGTGGTTCTGGGCCATACCACTGGGCCGCAGAAGAATGGCTTCACCCCGGAAGCATTACACATCGAAATGGTATAGATCCCGCTTGGATTGGCTGACTCAAAATCTTGAAGGATGAAGTTTCCGAATATATCATTTAAAAGTGCCCACTGGGTAACCGAATGTTGGAAACCACTGCTCAAGGACACAAACTTCTAGGACAAGATGTGAGATGTTTGCTAACACAGGCTAAAAGAGGAGGGTGGAAAGAACATCATGGTGGTCTTTTATATAAAGAAGGCACACGAAACCCATTGCTAAAATATATCTGAGCCCACCTATCGAAAACAGGCTTGCTCTTCAGGATGATGCTTTGGTTTCTTTTGGAACTGTTACATGATCACCTATGCAAGTCAATGTTATTGTTTGAGTTACAGGTTCCATGGCATTTCAGAAAGGTCTGTTTCTAGGAAATCATGTGACTCAGGAGAGCTTTATTTACTTCTTCAGATCATAATGTTCTCATCTTTAAACTGAGGGTTTTACTATATTAGTGATTTTCAAAAAACCCGGTTTCCACATTGTTGCTTTAATTGAAAATTTGGGTAAAGAGGAGATGGCTTTGCTTTAAACTGTTTTCCAGCTCTAAGTAAGACTTCATATGATGAAAAGCACTCCTCTCTTTTAAAAAAAGATAAGTTTGAAAAACATTATACCAAATGAGCTCAAAGATACTTTGAGGGACCAGCAGATAGTGTAACAATTACATTGTTGTAGTCCCACATAGTCATCTGCAGTTTGAGTCCTGGACCTGCACCTTGAAACTCATGCTGGGCATGTGTGCATGCATGCTCAAAATCCCAAGAGGAGAATGGAGGAGAAAAGATTGTGACGTGGCCGTCCTACCTTGGGGGATGATTTTTCACTTTTTGTCTCTCTATCTCTCTAGTGAGCACACATGTCCTATAGCAAAAATTTCTCAAGAAAAAAAAAACATACTTTGCAGGAAAAAAAGAGAAATAGACATGCTTCACTATAGGTCAAACGTTAAAGGCTTGTCATCTCACTTGGTCCTTGTGGTAATCCTGTAAACTCTAGTGTTGTGAATAGCCCCTTCTCATATGAGAAAATTAAGGCTCAGGATTGTTTAAATTTTTTTTTTTCACTAACACAGTTTGTAATCAAAGCTGTTATATTTCAGATTCAGGGCTAAAGTACACCAAAGACCAGAATCTTTACATTAACCGTAATGTGTCCTAAAATGTCATCAATTCTGTTTTTGACTTAAAACAGTACAACTCAAATTTATACGAGCTTTCCTCTGTGCTAGAAGATTTCTGGAAATTTTCAAAAATTGTTCACAATGAAATTTTCCTGCAAACTGTAGTTTCATATGTGAAAACTATTACTATCACAGCTCCCCCTAGATGTTTAATGACTTTCTCAGAATCAGGAAATTTCAAACAAATTCATTATCATCTATCCTAATCTGCCTCCTCCTCTCTACCTTTTTGGATAATACCCCACCAACTCTGTGTACTTTTGATCAGTCCTTCTCCCTAAACCATTCTCTGTAAGTCTCTGATAATATTTTTTTATCAATATTCCTCTGATCTATTCACTCCTTTCTATCTTTATGCTTCTGCTTGAGTTAGTTCTCAGCTAAGTCATTGCAGTAGCTTATACCTACTCTGCCTGCTCCACTTGTATCCTTCAAGTCCATTTCCTCTGTGCATTCTCCTGTCTTACAATTTAACCTATATTTTTGAAGGTATTTCTATAGAATACTTCCTCGCTACACCAGGGAATATTTTGAGAACTGTGTTGTACTCATCTTCCTGTCTCTACTACCCAGTAGTGGACATGGTAGCTTATCACAAAAATGTTTGCGGAATAATAAACATATATGTCAAAATGGAAGACATTTTTGCTGGAGCACTTAGACATTCATAAGCAAAACAATGAATTTCAGCCTAAACCTCAAGCTTTATACAAAAATTAACTCAAAATTAGAATATAGTCTTAAATACAGAATAATAAAACTTTCTGGGAAGAAAAGAAGAGAACATCTTCAAAAACTAGAGCTAGCGGGAACCAGCAGTTAGCGTAATGGCTATGTCGCTGGACTCCCACGTAGTGGACCGTGGTTCGCGTCCTGGATCCGGTGGCTTAGAACTCACGCAGGGCGCGTGTGCATGCATGCCCAAGATCCCAAGAGGAGAATGGAGAAGGGATTGTGGCGTGACCATCCTCCCTGGGGGGTGATTTCTCGCTTTCTGTCTCTATGTCTCTCTCTGTCTGGCGAGTACACGCACCCTATAGCAAAAACCTCTCAAAAAAAAAAAAAAAAACCAAAAAACAAAAAACAAAAACTAGAGCTAGGTAAAGAGTTCTTAAACTTGCCATCATGGACACCATTCATAAAAGGGGAAAATAAATCTTTATGAAATAGGCTTTATCAAGATTAAAACTGTTTGCACTGTGAAAGATCCAGATAAGAAGAGGAAAACACAAGATGCAGACTAAATGAAACTTTTGAAAACTAAAATTTGAGTATACAGAATATATAAAGGACTTTCAAAACTTAGCAGTAAAAGAAAACACAATCCCATTAGAAAATGGGTAAAAGATATGAAGACGCAAGTCACCAAAGAGGATGTACAGATGGCAAATAGCACATGAAAAGATGTTCAACATCATTAGCCATTAAAGAAGTACACAGTAAACTCACAATGAGATATTACTGTATGCTTATCAGAAGGGCTAAACTAAACATGGTAATAACGCCAACGCTGGTGAGGCTGAAAGAAACTTACACATTCATACATTGTTGATGGAAATGTAGAATGGCACATCCATTCTGAAAAACACTTTCCAGTTTCTTACAGAACTAAACACCCAGCAATTGTACTCTTAGGCACTTCTTCGGGAGAATTTTTTTTAAAAATTGAAATTCTTTAAAAGGTAACTGGTTAAAGAAAGTACACTAATATCATGAAATATTAGTATACTAATATCATGAACTATTACTCAGGAATAAAAAAGAATGAACTATGATGTATGAGAGAATTTGGATTGATTTTAAAGAAAGTATGCTGAATTTTAAAAATTCTTAAAAGTTTGCACAGTAAAATTCATTAAAGAAGTACACAGTAAACCCACAATGAGATATTACTGTATGCTTATCAGAAGGGCTAAACTAAACATGGTAATAACGCCAACGCTGGTGAGGCTGAAAGAAACTTACACATTCATACATTGTTGATGGAAATGTAGAATGGCACATCCATTCTGAAAAACACTTTCCAGTTTCTTACAGAACTAAACACCCAGCAATTGTACTCTTAGGCACTTCTTCGGGAGAATTTTTTTTAAAAATTGAAATTCTTTAAAAGGTAACTGGTTAAAGAAAGTACACTAATATCATGAAATATTAGTATACTAATATCATGAACTATTACTCAGGAATAAAAAAGAATGAACTATGATGTATGAGAGAATTTGGATTGATTTTAAAGAAAGTATGCTGAATTTTAAAAATTCTTAAAAGTTTGCACAGTAAAATTCTATTTATATATCATTTTTGAAGTAATAGGATAGAGATGAACGATTTGCTATTGTTGGAGCTTAAGGATGGAGGGACAGAGGAGGAAAGGAAGTGAGCTTGGCTATATAAGAGCAGTACAAGGGATCCTTGCAGTGGTGGAACTGTTCTTTATCTTGACTGCAGTGTTATTTATGCAGTTCTTCTCATGGCATAAAACTGAACAGACCTAAACACACATACACACACAAGAGAGTGTACAAAAAACTTGTAAAATCCAAATAAGGTCTATGGATCATATCGATTTCAATTTTCTGGTTGTGATACTGTACTATAGTTTTTCAAGATGCTACCATTGCATAAAGAGGGCAAAAGATTTTGGGGACCTCTATATTATATTTTTACAATTGTACATGAATGCAAATTATCCCAAAACAAAAATATTTTAAAACAGCTAAAAGGATTATAAAAACAGGACAGTTCCAATATGAAAAGTTTTGACTATTGAGCCATAGCAGCTGCTTTGGTAAATCACTTCCAACAGCCATGGAAATGACCAAGATCCATTACATTAGTTAAAACTTCAGATATGCTAGTCAAAAAAGATTGACCTGAAGGCTAAAAGGTCTTGAGAGCTCGTCATTTCCTGTGTGACTGGTTTAATTTGTGGTCTTGGGCAGTCCACGTTAGTTTCTGTCTTAGGTGAAAGGATGCGACTAGATGAGACCTTTGTTTCCTTTTGGCTTTACTGTCCTACTAGTCCATCGTGATCCTAAAACAAAAGTAAAAGATGAGAGTTGGGTTCCACAGAAGAAGAGAATCACTGGGACCTGGTTGGAAGAAAGAGGTAAAGTCTTTTCCCTTGGTAAGTTTACCAAAGCAGATTCTAAGACAGCATTTAGTGATGGTGAGAAACTTTAATTTTTGGAAAGAGGAACATTAGGCAACATAAAATACTTGAGAATACTTTCTTAATAAAACTAGAAACAACATACAGCTAACTTGCTACAACGCAAGTCGCAGAACAAAGGTAACACTCATTTCATCCATACTAGCAAGCAGAATTATGTACACTGTAACTGAAGACAAACGTACTCCAAAAATATGATTATGGAATAGTAGGATGTTTTTAAGAATGGTTTTAGTGTGTGTGTGTGTGTGTGTGTGTGTGTGTGTGATATTTGCAAATATTTAAAGGATACTCGTCCCAGGAACTAGGAGTATTTTTCAAGGGAAGGATTGTGTTCAGGAGGAGCACAAAAACTCAGATGTCCTGAATAATGATTAGAAACCATAATGATTAACCAACCCATATTTCAAAGATTAAAGGAAATCTAAAAAGACAAAGCTGATGAACCTAAATACAGTGTAACTTCATTTAGAGATAGATTTTTACAAATGGATGTATCACTCGCTGGAGAGACAGAGACAGAAAGTGAGAAATCACCCCCCCCCAGGGGGATTGACCACACTACAATCCCTTCCCTTCCATTCTCCTCTCAGGATCTTAGGCACACATGCACACATGTCTGGTGTGAGTTTTAAGCCACCAGGTCCAGGACAGGAACCACAGTCTACTACATAGAAGTCCAGAGATATAACCATCATGTCATCTGCTGGTCATAGTTCAGTGTAACTTTTGAGATGTATTTGTTTGAGTTGATCTTAGCCAATCAAGTGGAATGAGCTGAACCAGCTGTTGTGAAGCAAGAATCAAGAAAGGAATTAAGCAAGAGAGTCTACCCTAGTGGAAAAACTAAATGAACACCTAAAAGCTTAATCAACTAATGAGTACTGGCACATCCTTCCAAATCTCACACTGCAAAATTTCAAGGCACAAAACAAGGTGGGTTTCAGAGCTATTAAATTAAGACACACATTCTGCTACGGTCTTAATGGTTGCATCCCCTTCAAGATGTATATGCTGAAATCCCAATCTCCAAAGTGATGGTATTATGAGGTATTTGTTTATCTCATAGACTTGCACGTTTGGGAGGTGACTAGGTCGTGAAGGTGGAACTTTCTTGAATGGGATTAGTGCCCTTGTAAAAGAAGCACTTCCCTCTATGTGGAGGACACAGCAAGGGACCATCGCTGAGTAAGCCAGCCAGACCCAATCAATACTAATTCTGCCTTGGTCCTGGACTTCTCAGCATCCAGAACTGTGAAGCATACATTTCTGTTATTTATTAGTCACCCAGTTTATGATATTTTATTATAGCATTCTGAACAGGCTTAAACACATTCCTTTAGTCACACTCAAGCACCCGATTTCTTTTTTGTGACTGCCATAAAATGTTTGAATGATTTAATAAAGTCACTGTGATTTATTATGAGTTTTACATGTCATTTCAGTGGCTCTCAAAGTATGGTTCCTAGATTATTGGTATCAGCATCATTTAGTAACTTGTCAGAAATAAAAATTTAGTCCCACTTCAGATTTATAAAAATCCAGAGCTCTGGAAGTTGGTCCAAGCAATATGTACTTTGAAAAGCTCTCCAGGTGATTCTGATATATGCTATGTTTACCACCAATCTTAAGCAACTAATTCAGTCATTGTAGTTATCTGGATTGTAGTAGTGGTCACATTACATGAAATGAGTATTAATCTTCTAAAGTGCTGGTTTGCTAATTTTTGTTCCATAATGCAGTGGTTACTTTTCATCACAACCAGATATTTTTATTTTTTTGCACCACATATGCAAAATCTGCTATTAATATATCATAACCTGCATGATACAAACAAGGCTTATTTTATTCTTGTTAGCGTCCCATTCATGTTGAAAAAGGTTTAAGTTTTGTTTTTCTTTGAAAGATATCTATTAAGGTACATACCATGTTTTCCTTACTCAGGGTCCTAAAGATTTCTACTCTCAGCAGAGTATGCACTTCTCAGATGTATCTTTCAGTGGACAGTAACACCACCACTATGGAGTTAGTTACACTCTCTGACTTAGAAGGATCTCACAATATTAGCTCCAGACCCCTACATTGCAGTTAAGCCATTCATCTGCTGGATTCATCACTGGAGGATGGAACATTTTATGTGCTGAGACCGGGGGAGTTTCAGGGGCTCTTTCACAGATGAGAGGGCCATTTGCTTTTTCTGTCTATGAGGGTAAAGATTACACTTCACTAGTAGCTAAAAATATGATAGACAATTCCTAGATCAACAGGGGAAACAGAAAGCCAGAAATATGATTTACTATTATGGCCCTGCCATTTTGAGATGAAGCTGTACACTTAGAAGTAACCCCATTTCTCAAGATGCTGAAGCATAAGTTAAAAAGATGAACTGTGTCTTTTTTCAGAAAAGAAATCATTGAGATTGTTTCAGTACTAGAGATGTCTAATATTTCTGTCCTGTAACTTGACTTCATTGTCTCAAACCTACCACAAGAATCTACTAAACCCACAGCCTGAAGCCGGCAATACTTCAAAGAGTAAAGGAATCGAGGGTGGTTTCCAGTAGGATGACCTACGTTGGCATCATGCTCACAGTGATGACTGGGTATTCAACAGATGCAGACGCTCAGAATAGAGTCTCAGGGGAACTGTAAGCTCCATAAAAACCCTCTGAAATAACAGGAAATATGCATGAATTTGATCTAGTGGAAGATCAAGCCAATTTCACTCAGATTTTCTGAGACAAGGTGACCTGAGGACATGAGGATATTTGGGAGATTGAAATATGTATACTTGTTTATTACATTTAAATACGCCTGTATTGCTCTTTCTAATATATATCAGTAGCTATTTTTATAAGTTGTGATACAGTTTTTAAAAATGAAATTTGAGAGTAGAACCAGATTTTGTAGATCCTTCATATTATCACAACTATGAGGGTCTGTTAAATAAGCTACAGTTCTGACTATGAAATCACTCTGTGCCTGCCCAGTGACTGTTCATCCTAATTACACACCTTGAGAACATCCTACTCATGTGAATGGTGGTTTGTAAAACTCTGCCCCTATCTGATTGGTTACTTAGAGGACACTTAGAGGACAAGGTCCAGGTCTCAAGTGATATGGTAGCTTCTTTCTTATTTTATAAAAACAGTCATAAAACCCAGGAATTTCAGTTCTGCCACAGGGTAGCTTTGATACAACTCCTACTTTCCTATCTGTTTTCTCACCTAAAAGTTAAAACCAATTACCACCCACAAAAAGCTGGCCAGTGGCTGTGGTGCAGGGGTAAAATGAGACACCCTGTGAAGTTGACCCACATGGGAAGGTTTCACTTCATACCCAGAAGATCCCCCTGGGTATGCTGGGCATCGATCTGGGGCTGACCGAAGCTACACTATTGCAACACCAAGACTCTGCTGGGAGAACTCTCTGTCTTTCTCACTCATGGAGAAAATAAATGAATAAAGTACAAACATTTTTAATAAAGGAGATTACTGAGAGGATAAAGGAAATAATGGGGCCAGCCCATGGCATGGTGTTTAAGGTGGCTGGATCACATATGGCCAACCACATGGTTCAAGTCTCATGCCTGGCAGCTTGAGGTACAGCAGAGCACATATGCATGCATGCCCAAAATCCTGAAAGGAGAAATGGAGGAGAAAACATTGTGGCATGGCCATCCCCCATGGGGATAGAGGAAGACTTCTCACTTTTCCTTTATCTCTCTCTGTGTCTCTGTCCCATTGTTAACAACCACCTCCACTCTGACCTTCTGACTTCTACAGCTCATTTCTGGTTAACGTAGTCTGCATGCTTGAAACATACTAAGTTATTTAAATGGCAAACTTGGAGATGGGATCCAAGCATTCTGATTTTTTTTTTTGAGAGGTTTTTGCTACAGAGCGTGTAAGCTCGCCAGAAAGACAGAGAGAGACAGAGAGACAGAAAGCGAGAAATCGCCCCCCAGGGAGGATGGCCACGCCGCAATCCCTTCTTCTCCATTCTTCTCTTGGGATCTTGGGCATGCACGCATACGTGCCCGGCGTGAGCCCAAGTCACCAGGTCCAGGACTCAAACCTCAGTTGACCATGTGGGAGTCCAGCGACATAGACATTACGCTAACTGCTGGTCCCAGCATTCTGATTTTTAAGAAGCTATTCTGAGTCTTGCCTGGTAGTACAGCAGTTAGGCACTGTGTACAAGGAGCCAAGGTTTGGGTCCCAGTCATGGAGGCTTAAAAACACACTGGGTGGGGACCAGCAGTTAGCATAATGACTGTGTCGCTGGACTCCCACGTAGTCAACCATGGTTCGAGTCCCAGACCCGGAGGCTTAAATTCACGCCGGGCATGTGTGCGTGCGTGCCCAAGATCCCGAGAGGAGAATGGAGGAGAAGGAACTGTGGCATGGCATTCCCCCTGGGGGGTGATTTCTCGCTTTCTGTCTCTCTGTCTCTCTCTATCTGTCTGGCGAGTGTACGCACCCTATAGCAAAAACTTCTCCAAACCAAAACCAAAACCAAACAAACAAACAAACAAAAAAAACACTGGGTGCACGTGTGTGTGTGTGTGTGTGTGTGTGTGTGTGTGTGTCTGCAAATCTTAAAAGGGTAAAAAATTAGAGAGAAAAGGATTGTGACTAGGTCATATTGGGGATGCTTTCTCTCTCTGTTTCTCCCACTCTTTCTTTCTCACATGTGCACATGGTATCCTCTGGCATTAAAAAAAAATTAGAAGAAGCTATTCTGTGAAGCACAGATCTGGACTAGCTCCCATCAGTAGTGTTAACTTTAAAATCTTAATGTAGATTCTGTTTCAGCAAGTAGATGTAGGATGGAGTTTAGACACATGTTACTTTTAATAAATGGCCTAGATCATCTGATACCAATGGTCCTTGAAAAACACTGCTCAAAACAATAAATGACTGGTATAATAGCTATATGAACTAGAGAGGCACGTGGATGGTATGGCAAGGGAGAGAAACTCCATAGCAGATTGCTGATAGACAACCATTTCTTTTGGATCCATACCAGCTTTTTTTCCTTCCTTATCTCCAAAATACTCAAATTATAGATATATAAAGCAACTCTCAAGTCATATCTAAGCTCCACCTAAAATATTAGAGGTATTTAAACAATACCTTTTAGTTTCTAACCATTATGTTATACGCTTTTGGAAAATAAATCGCTAAAAAATACTAAATAAATGAAAACTAAATGAAAAAACATAAAAAAAAAAGATTTGGGCACATATTTTTCTAAACCAAGAATACATTGATATCGGGGAAAACAAAAACAAAAACAAAGCTGAATATTTTGTATGGTTTTCTTGAGAGTCAGATCCATAGTCTCCTTTCATTAGAGTGAGAGAGACTGAAAGAGAGAAAATGAGAAAGACGAGCAGCTCAGCAGAGTTTCATGCTGAGATTCCCCTGGCCTTCCCAGTCACCCAAGATCATGGGCATACACACCGTGTGCAGATTGACTGGGAAGCCAAACCCACAGTCTTCCATAGGGATCCACCTTCCCTTGGCCAATGTGTTACCACTGCACTACCAAGCTGACCCAGAAAATATGATTCATATCCAAAATTATCCTGATTCATACATCATTTCCTAAAACTTTTTTTTTTTTTTTTGCTATAGGGTGGTGCTGCGCTCACCAGAGAGACAGAGAGAGACAGAGGAACAGAAAGTGAGAAATCATTCCCCAGGTGGGATGGCCACATCACAATCCCTTCTCCTTCATTCTCCTCTCAGGAATTTGAGCATGCATGCATACACACCTGGCATGAGTTTTAAGCCTCTGGATCCAATGACTTAACCCTTACACCATTTGCTGGTCTCTAGATATTAATCAGCATTAGCAGAAAGTATTGTTTTGTGTGCATCCTAATGGTAAACACTACTTTTACAATGTTTAGTTTAAATGTAAGAGATAGAAATTATCTGCATGTGGGTAAAATAATCACCTGACAACTTCTGTGTTTATAAATGGAAGCTAACACTGCAGAAAAAAATCTGGACCACTACCCTCAGAAGACACAGTGTGTACTTCCTTCCTTTCTGATTCCCCTCTTCATGACCCAGTTTATTAGGATCTATTTATCTTTGTATTTTAACCTCACTTAGTATTTTGGTGGTGATTTAATTACAACATTTTAAAAATGCCAACCAAGTAATTACTTTAAGAATGAAGACATCTGACTAGTACTGCCAGGGCTGGGGGCTTTTATTACATAAAAGATGACTCCATGAGAGAAAACATCTGTTGCACCATTTAAAAAATCTGTTCTTAAAGGGGTGATTCCTCCAACCTGCCCAAATGGTGTTATTGAACCAACACTATCTAATGAAGTTTGGAAAAGTCTCATCCCCCCCACACATTGCAGAGGCACAACCATTTAAACACCCAAACAAAAATGTGTAAATGAAAAGGTTGAATGCACAAAGGAAGCAGAAGGAAAGAGAAAAATATAAGACAACTGGTGTTTGGAAATAGTGACGGAGTAGAGAATATTTTTCTGAACTGATACTGTGTGGTGTGCTATGTTAAATAAAAAGAAGATGAATGGTTCATGAGATTTTTTTCTTAGTTTATTCAAGGAAAAGACATTTTAAAAGGTATATCAAATTAAGGAAAAATGAAATGGAAATTTATAAAAACTAAACCATTTGAAATATACATAGTAAAATGTGATACCTAATTAAAAACTGGAAGTATTATTCATCGGGTGTGGTGAACACTAAGTAAATAAAAATCTATATGCCTGTTAGTGAATTGCTGATTGATAGTATAAAACTGGATGACATACTGTTCTTGAAATAAAGACCCATCTTTAGAGATAGAAGTCACAGACTATTTTGAAACCTGCATCTATTCTTACTTTATTATAATCACAAAGAATTTATAAACTTTGTAACCTTTTATTTCTTGCTGATTTTGTTTTACCCCATCCTAGCATTTGCAACTGTATCCCAACTATAAAATCTTTACTTAGAAATACAGTTACTCTTTCCTCAGGACAGCCTTGTAGCCAAGATTTCCTTTAATCTCACATGACCCCAGAGAAAAAAGCCTACATGCAGTAGTCAGTGAATCCCCCATGGAAGAGCTGATGTGGTAATGACAATGATGAGTTTGGACATCTGCATATGCATCTGTCCCTAACAATATTGTGTGAAAGGATCTCCTAAAAAGCATTTTCTTTAAATGATGCAAAGAGGGCCCCACCCTCAATACCAAATACTTTTATGGCTGTGTCAGCTCTAGAAGAGAACATTAAAAAGAGCTAGAAAACTCATGAATGTATGAGGAACTATGAGGAAGCATGGCACGGAAGTATAGGCCTGGCTTATTTGTTTACTGTCAACCACAAAATCAGACATGGAGTACATATGGGTAAGGATTGAAAATAATTATGCAAATCATTAACATGTATTTAATCAAAGAGACAGTTTTAAATAAAGCGATTTTTATTTCTTGACTATATTTACTTGAATAAACGTTTATAGTGAAAATATATGAAATGTTAAATGCAATAAACACATGTCCCAAAAACCTGAATGAATGAGTTGAGGGTCATTAAAAGCCTACATTTAGCGTATTTTGTGATAGTTGGAGGGGTGACCCTAGTACTGTGGTTTCCAACTGTTGTGCACATTAGAGTTTCCTAGAGGACTTGCTATGACAGGTTTCTGGGCCCTGCCCTGAGAGTGCTAGATTCAATAGATCTGGGGTGAAATCCTAGCATTTGTATTCACAAAGAGTTCCAAGGTCGTATTGCTGCCACTTGCTCAAAGGCCACACTTTGAGGACCATTGCACGAATCTAGTAAGGACGTTAGTGGTGGCTACCATGTCGGTAACTTGACTTGTCTTCTACAGAACATTCCCTGTGATCTCCTTCCCGTCAGTTGCCATTCCTCAGCATATCGGTTTCAAGCAGAAAATTCTTAGCCCCCATCTTTTATTCTTAATCTACCAAATAGTGATCAAACAACTTGACAAGTCAATACGTTTATTTTTAATGTATAATTTTAGATCAAAAGAAATTAACAAGAATGCTTGCTGGTAGATGCTTCTCAGAATTTAAACATATAATTTATTTTTTAATGCTAGAAGGAATACACACACACACATATGAGTGAGAGAGAGCATGCAAGAGAAAGAATCTCACAGTGGGGCCTGGTTATGAGTTGGAATTTGTTTTCCTCTAATTCTCCAGCCTATCAGGATCCTGGGCTCATGTACAGGAGCCCAGAATGAAGCCATCACAGCTGAGACTTGCACTCCCGTGGGCCATGTGAGAGCTGGCTTCCTCTGCACAGTGCCTAACAACTGCACATGGTACCGGCCCTAAACAAGATTTTATGTTCATTATTTTTTTCTTAGCTTAGAAATATATTTTCCTACATACTTACAGGTTCAGAAGTACATTTCAGATGATGATATTCTTGGGAATAAAGAGCACTTAGTGAGAATACATTGAGAAGTGGGATGGCATGGTTCTAGAATCCTGCCAAAAGAAGAGCTTACGAGAGATGGGTCGCTCTCCAGCTGGGGCTGCAGTCTGCCCTAGTGGCTTCCCTGTAGGGGACACAGCCCTGATTTGGGGGAATCATGGTCCCTGAATCTTATACTGATGGATTGTTCTGTGAACCTATTTGCATCACTAGCCAGGAAATCACTAACCCAGGTGGCCTGGAAAGAGTTGTTTATTCAGAAACAGATTACAGTAACTCTCTGAGATTCACCCTCTGCGAACCAATGCAGGGCGATATTTTTCAGTTTACACATGCATAAAACAAATAGAGATGGGAATTCTGTTTTTGTGAGTATAGAGTAAAAGAACTTTTCCTTATTCTTCTCACTACATACAATTAAATGCCCTTGATGTTATATGTAAAATAAACATATCAAGACTGTGAAAGTTGCAGAGAAGAGGACAAATGAGCTAGGAAACCTGGAAGCCAAGGCACAACAGAGTGGTGAGTTCTTGGAATTTTGTATTGCCTCACACAGCCATGACTTAGAGCTACAGAAACTGGAAACCCAGAAAGGCACATATTTCAAAAAAAGTACCGACAAAAATGTAATCTCTCTAACCTAAAACTAGAAAAGGAGCAGCACAGTAAGACAAAACACAAAACAAAAAAACAAAAATTAAACAATAACTACTCTATTTCAGCCATACACGACCAAAAAAAGCTGTGGCCACCACTCTGTCTTCCACAGTGTGTGCACATGTGCATGCACACACACACACACACACACACACACACACACACATCAACACAGGCTGTATAGGGAATCTTGACTTTCATCCTTACCAGGCTGGTACAAGGTAGCCCAACTTCCCCCATCCTCTATCATGGTGATGTCACAAATGGCCAAGTAGGGAGCTGGCACTTTCATCCCATCAGTTAGTAACAGGACCCCTCACCCCAACTATGCTGTTAACAGAGATTACATGACTTCCATTCATGAGCTCCCACCCCCACATGGCAATACCAGGTCTCCCCTTCTTGTCTTCACTGAAGTGGTGGTGCAAGAGGGGTCCAGTGGAGAGTGAGTACCATCAGTCAAAGCCCAGCAGTCATCAGTGGAGACTATAGAGGGAACAGAAGAAAGGAACCCTAACCCACTCTTCCTGCCAAGTAGCTATCAGTAAAGACCAGTGAGAATCTGAATGCCCACTTACCCCACAGTAATGTGGAGCCCCTTCAAGTGCCAAGGGAGACTGGAGGAGTCTGTACAAAGCCCAGAAGTCATCAGTGGAGACCATAGAGGGAACAGAAGAAAGGCACTTCCACTCTTCCTGCCAAGTAGCTATCAGTAAAGACCAGTGAGAATCTGAATGCCCACTTGCCCCACAGTAATGTGGAGCCCCTTCAAGTGCCAAGGGAGACTGGAGGAGTCTGTACTTTTACCACTACCTGGCAGTGACGAGGTGGTATCACCCCCACATTGTCCGTGAGATGATGTTAGTACAAGTCAGCTAAAAATGACCCAGACTCACCTAATATGAAAGAAAATGAAAATTCACTTGGTGTGCTGTGATGAAACACAGTGACTCAATGCAAAATAACAATTAATTAATTAATTAATTAAAAGAAAATGGCCAGGTTTCAATTGAACATTATTTATCAGAGCAAGTACAGGAAGATTTTAAACCAAATAAAAAATGTCAGTCAAAAGGGGGCCAACAATGAAATGACAGAGATGATAGAATTTTCCAGCAAAATTCTTAAAGCAGCCATAATAACAATTTTTCAAAGAGCAATTCTGAAATGGATGAAAAAGTACAAACCTTTAACTAAGAAACAGAATATATAAGGCAGAGCAAAGTGGAAATTTTAGAACTGAAATAAAGCATAACAAAAATATAAAATTCACTGGGTGAGTTCAATGATAGAATGGAAGGGACAGGAAAGGATCTGGACATTGGAAGATAGAACAATAGGAATCACCCGCTTTGAACAACAAAGAAAAATATATTGTGGGATGAGAGGGCGAAAAAAGAAATGGATGAGAAAAACTACAGCCTGTGTGCAGTAGGCTGGATAACGGTTTTCTTTTTTTAAAAACATTCAATCACATTATTTACCTCACAGAGTGAACATTTCAATATGTGAACATTTCTCTCCAGTCCACTTGATCAAAATATCTTCAACTGATAACACCATACCTCCCCATCCCGTCAATGCTCTGCCTCCATATCCCTTCTCCAAATGTACTTCCCCAGGCCCCACTCCTCCACACACACCACGTCTGGCATTCACACCCATCTCTTGTGATTGTACATCCTTTAGTCAATCAGTTTCAGTCATAGAGTGCAAAACACTTGGTATATATTAAGTGGGGACATACAGTGTCTCTCCTTCATAGCCTGGCTTGCTTCACTCAGCAGTAAATCTTCCATATTCTTCCACTTTCTGTCAAAAGCCAGGGTTTTGTTGGTTTTTATGGCTGAATAGTATTCTATAGAGTATATGTGCCATAGTTTTTCAATCCATTCATCTATACGGGGGCATTTGGGTTGGCTCCATGTCTTAGCAATCATGAATAGTGCCGCAATAAACATCAATGTGCAAGCACTTTTCCATTGAAGGATTCTTCTGTCCTTTGGGTAGATACCAAGGAGTGGGATCGCTGGATCATATGGTAGTTCTATTTGTAGATTTGTTTTTTTTTCCTGGAGAGATTTTTGCTATAGGGTGCGTGCGCTCGCCAGACAGACAGAGCGAGACTCTCATTGTTGTTTTGATCTCCATTTCCCTTATGATGAGGGATGTTGAGCATTTTTTCATATGCCTTTTGGATATTCGTATGTCATCTTTAGAGAGTGTTTTTTTTTAACTCCTTCTCCCATCTTTTAATAATGGTTTTGTTATTATAATAATTATTATTTTATTTGCTATAGAGCATTTGTGCTCACTAGAGAGAGAGAGAGAGAGGGAGAGTGAATGTGAGAAAACAAACCGTCTGGTCTGGGACTCCAAACAGTGGTTGGCCATGTGGAAGCCCAGTGCCCCAACCACCACGCTACCTGCTTGCCCCTGTAAGTCTTGTTTCAAGGCACAATGTGTTTGACTGTCAGGTTGTGTGGTGGGTAAAGTGCTGGACTCCCACATGGTTGACCACTATTCACGTCCTGGACCTGGTGGCTTGCTTTCTCACTTTCTCTCTCTCTCTTTTTCTCTGTCTCTCTGGTCAAATTAAAATAAATAAAATTTCTTCTTCTTCTCCTTTCATTTGACCAGAGAGAGACAAAAAGTTCACCACATGTGTGGTAATTTGTTAGAATAGACATAGGAAACATCATGGGACTATAAAAAATCATTCAGACTTCACATCTTGGAGACTTGGAACAAACGCAGGGTTGAAAAAGTGTTCAAAAAGAAATAATGGCTGGAAACTTCTCAGAAGGTATAAACCTATAGATTTAAGAAATTGAATGAGAGTCAGCTCCATAGCACAGTGGTAAAGTGCTGTGCATTGGGAACCAGAGCTTACATGGCTAATTGTGGTTTAAATCCAACTCCGGGAGCTTGAAAAATGCCCTGCCAGGTGTGTGCCTAAATGCACCAAATCTTGATGGTATGGAAAATGAAGAAAAAGGATTGCAATATGACCTTACCTCACTGTCGGGGATGCTTTCTTTCTCTCTCTGATGAGTACATAAACCCATTGGCAATTAAAAAGAATCTGGGGACCAGCAGTTAGCGTAACGGCTATGTTGCTGGACTCCCATGTAGTCGACCGCAGCTTGTGTCTTGGACCCGGTGGCTTAAAATTCACACCAGGCGTGTGTGTGTGTGTGCCCAAGATCCTGAGAGGAGAATGGAGGAGAAGGGATTGCAGCGTGGCCATCCCCCCTGGGGTATGATTTCATGCTTTCTTTCTCTCTGTCTGTCAGGCGAGCACACGCACCCTATAGCAAAAACCTCTCCAAAAAAAAAAAAAAAAGAATCTGAATGCCAAAATAAATAACTGAATAATCCAAAAGAAATCCACGCTAAGACACATTACAGTCAAATTAATGAACACTAAAGAAAAAAAAACAAAAACAAACGAACACCTTGGTAAACAGCAAGAGAGAAATGACACTTTACCTAGGAGAAAAACAATTACAATGACAGTGGATTTCTCATCAGAAACCATGAGGCCAGAAGGAAGTGACACATTTTTCAAGGGATGAAATAAAAGCACTGTCAGCCTAGATGCCTATATCCAGTGAAAATACCTTTCAGGAATGAAGGATAAATCAAGACATTCTCACATGAAGAAAACACAAATATTTTGTCATCAGCAGATCTGACTGATCAGAGAAGGGCTCGAAGTTATCAAAACAAAAGGAAACAATATAAGGAGAAATGATGGAATATGAACAAAAGAAGAAAGAACATGATAAGCAAAAGTATGGATAAATGCAATGAACTTTCCTGCTCCTCTTGAACTTTCTAAGCTATATTTGACAGTGAAACAAAAATTATAACACTGTCTGATATGGTTCCAAACATATGTAGAGGAAAGAGTTAAGACAATTATATTACAAATGGAAGATATAAAAGGAGGTAAAGTTTTTGTATTACACACAAATAGGTAAAATGACAACAGCAGTAGACTGTGATAAATTATCTGTATATGATGTAATATTTAAAGTGACCAGTCAAAAATTGTATACAGTGATACATTTAAATACACTAGGTAGTTGGCCCTCCTTATCTGAGGGTTCTACATCCACAGATTCAGTGAACTACAAATTCAGAAAATAAACAATAATGAAAAAATAACTACAGTCAAAATAAAGTAAAAAGCAATACAACATAACCACTTACATGGAATTACATTGAATTAAGCATGATAAGTAATATAGAAATGGGAGAATGTATATAGTTTATAGGCAAATACTACTCCATTTTATGTAACAGACTTGAGCATCCTCAGATTTTAGTATCTGCGAGGGGCTCTAGAACCAATTTCCCATAGGTACTACTATACATAAATGCAAATGGAGAGGGCCATATGGTGACATAGAAGGAAAACACAGTCTTGGCAAGGCTGTCCCACATAGGAGGGTCGCGGGATCAAGTCCTGGGACCTCCCTGACTTCAGTGGGTGTGTGTGTACCCATAATGCAGTACTGGCTGAAAGCTGGGGGTGGATCTCAGTCAAGATCCTGTTAGAGGGCTGTTCCTCTGTTTTTCTTTCTATTCTTTCTCTCTGTCACTTATTGGAGAAATAACTAAATAAACATAAAAAATACAGGTGGATTTCTAGGAATGCCAAAGTAACTAACAATATGATAGAAAAAATCCTTAGATAAGCTAAAATCAGAGAACAAAAAATAAAATGGCAAAACAAGTCATTTTTGAAAACAAGCACGTTTTTCAAGTCACATGGCCAAGAAGGGTTCATGTCCCAGCCCCAGTGGCTTGAGAAGCAGGCCAGGTGCATGTGCACATCTAGGACACTGTCAGGATGGAGAATTGGAGGACAAAGAGTTAGGGCATGACCAGGTCCATTGAAGGGGATATTTGCTCTGTCTTTGTCTCTCTCTAATGCACTTACATGCATCCTCTGACATAAAATAAAAACAAAAACAAATGCACAACCAAAAAGAGAAATTTAGATAATACATTGAACTGAATTAAAATGAAAAGCCAACATATTAAAATGCATAGGACACAGCTGTAGTGGTGTTGAGAGGGAAATTTGTAGGCACTAATTGTACACATTAAAAAGTAGAAAAATATCAAACTAATAGTCTAAACTACCTCTGAAAAACATAGAAAAAAATAAGCAAAACAAATGCAAAGAAAGAAAAGTTGAGGAAATAATCATTATAAGATCAATGAAATAGAAAACAGAAATATAGTAAAAGAAAATCAATGAAACGTACATAGCACCATGCTCTTTTTAAAAGATGAATCCAATTGGAAAATCTCTAGCAAAACTGACAGAATAGAAGGAAGGCAGTTCAGTCAGGGTGGCAAAAGTGTGTATGTGTGTGTGTGTGTGGTACGTCTGTGTAATGGCTGAGGCTTCAAAGGAGGCCTGGGTTCAATTCCTTTCCCAAACTGAACAGGGCAGGCATGAATGCATGTGCCTGTGGTCCTAGCTGACAGGGAGGCTGGGATAGGAGGATCATGACGTGGCAAGACTATCAAAAGTACTTATTTAACTCTCACTAAAAAAAAAAAAGAAAAAAGAGACAAGAACCAAATAACCAATATCAGGAATGAAACAAAAGAATATCACTAGAGACCCTGCAGACATCAAAAGAATAGTAAGAAATATTATGAGTTATTCTATATGAATAAATTTAGTTATTTAGATAAAATGAACAAATGCCTCAATAAACTTAAGTCGCCATGACTCACACAATGTAAAACAGATCGTTTGAATAACTGTATAAATACTGTTTTGGACTGAATTATATCCCTCCCCAAAATTTATATTTTAAAGCCCTAATCCCTAGTATTTAAAAATTTGATTGTATTTGGATATAGGGTCTATAAAGATAATTAAGTTAAAATGTATCTGTTAGAATGGCCCAATCCAATCTGACTCGTGTCCTTATGAAAAGAGGAAATTTGGACAGAGAAGCAACAGGGGTGTGTGAGGATACAGTGGGAAGGTGGCCATCTGCAAGGCCAAGACAGGTCTCAAAAGAAACCAGATATTCTGACACTTTGATTTTGGACTCCTAGCCTCCAAAACTGTGAGAAAATAACTTTCTGTTGTTTAAGCTACTCCGTCTGTGGTATTTTGCTATCATATTCCTAGCAAATTAACACAACTATTAAAGAAATTGAGTCCATAACTAAAAACAAGTCCCTAAAGAAGAAATCTCTCAGCCCAGATGGTTTCACTAGAGAATTCTACCAAATGTTTAAAGAAGAATTAACACTGATTGTGTATAATCTCTTTCAGAAAAATAGAAAAATTTGTTGTTTAAAGCTAGTATTATCCTGTTACCAATACCAAAGACAGTACCAAAAATGAAAACTATAGGCCAATATCCCTCATAAATAGAGACCTGGCAGCTTGCTTTCTCACTTTCTCTCTCTTGCTCTGTCTCTCCTTCTCTACCTGTCTGGTAAGCACATGTGCTATATAGCAAATTTAAAGTAATAATAATAATAAATAATAAATAAATAAATAATCCTTAAAAAAAAGAAAGATGTAAACATCAAAAGTCTCCCTAATTTAAAATATCTAATATCTAAAAAGCTCCAAAATCTGAAACTTTGAGCACCAACACAACAGCACACATGATGTCATGTGATGTGTTGCAATAAAAATGCTACAGCAGGGACCAACAGTTAGCGTAATGGCTATGTCGCTGGACTCCCACATAGTCAACCACAGTTCGTGTCTCGGACCCGGTGGCTTAAACTCACGCTGGGCACGTGTGCGTGTGTGTCCAAGATCCTGAGAGGAGAATGGAGGAGAAGGGATTGCGGCATGGCCATCGCCCCTGGGGGGTGATTTCTCGCTTTCTATCTCTCTGTCTCTGTCTGGCAAGCGCACGCGCCCTATAGCAAAAACCTCTCAAAAAAAAAAACAAGCTACAGCACAAAAATACTGTCTAAACTTTCCTTCATAGCCTACCACAGTGGTGTGAGTGGTAGGGAACCACTCTAATGCTGGAGAGTCATGGAGGGCAGCAGTTTGAATCCCAGAATGACCTGAAACATGCTGAGAACATGCATGTGATCCTGGCTGCCTGGTAGGCTGGTGAGGGCAATTGTGACATGATGATGAGACCTTGTTGAGGGTGCATGTTTCTCTGTCTGACTCTTTCTCTCTCATAAATGAAATACATTTTGAGTAATTACCTTCAAACTACATGTATAAGTTATCTAAAAAATTAATGCATTTTATGTTTAGACTTGGATGCCATCCCCAAGCTATCTTATGCAAATATTCCAAAATAGAAAAAAAAAATCTAAGGTTTTTTAAAGAATTATTTCATTTAACTTTATTTATTTATTTAATTTGGAGAGAGAAGGAGGGAGAGAAGAGAGAGAGAGAGAGAGAGAGAGAGAAAGAGAAATTGAGAAAACAAGCTGCCAGGTCCAGGAATCAAACTGCAGTGAACCAAGTGGGAGACCAGTGTCCTTAACCACCACGCCATCTGCCAGATTCCAAATCTAAGATATTTTTGATCCCAAGCAATCCGATTAAGAGATATTCAACCTGGCATATGTACTAGATTTAGTAATATATAAAAAGAATTATACATAATGATTGAATAGTTAATTGCAGGAGTGCAAGGCTGGTTCACTAGCTTAAAATCGATCAATGTACTCCACCATATTTTTTAAGAGAGATTTTTGTTATAAGGTGCATGTGCTCACCAGAGAGACAGAAAGTGAGAAATCACCTCCTAGAGGGATGGGCATGCCACAATCCCTTCTCCTTCATTCCCCTCTCAGGATTTTGGGCATGTATGCACATGTGCCCAGTGTGAGTCTTAAACCATTGTGTGCAGGACCTGAACTGCAGTTGACTACGTTGGAGTCCAGTGACGTAACCATAATGCCATCTGCTGGTCCCAAGTACGATACCATGTTAAGAAGCCAAGGAAGATGATGAAGAAAAGCAAAGGAGTTAGAATAACTAAATAATTTTGAAAAAGAAGAATAGAGTGGGAAGTGTCAGTCTACATGATTTTAAGATAATAGATACTACAGAAATCAAGATCATATGGTGCTGGTTAAGAGATATGCATTTACATCAACAGAAAAGAATTGGAATCCAGAAATACTGGTCCTAAAATCCCAGTGCAAACCACATACCTGACAAAAGACTATTATTTAGAATGAGAGTCTTATTATTATATTATTATTATATATGAAGAATCTTCAAAAATTAATGTAAATAAGTCAATTAGAAAATGGTTAAAGAGGGGCCAGTGGCAGCATGGTGGTTAAAGGTGCCTGACTTCCTACACGGCTGATGGCATTTCGAAACCTGGACCTGGCAGCTTGCTTTCTCACTTTCCCTCTCTCTGTCTGTCTCACTCTATTCCTCTTTGGCCAAATAAAAATAAATAAGTACATGGATAAATAAAGTTAAATAAAATAATTCTTTAAAAAATGTTTAAAGTATTAAAGAAATATTTCACCAAAGAAGACATAAATGAGTATATACAATGATGTTCAATATCATCAGTCATTGAAGAAATGGAAATTAAAACCACAGTGAGGTGTCACTACACACCTATAAGAACGGCTAAAAGAAAACACAGCAATAACACCAAATACTGCCGAAGATAACAGAGAAATGTAATCTCTTAGACTTTACTGATTGGAATGTAAAATGGAACATTTATTCTGGAAAACAGTTTGGCAACTTTTTATAAAACTCAATAAGCAACTCCTGAGCATCTATCCCAAAGAAATTAATACATATGGTCATATGCAAAAATGTATATGAATATTTATTTAAAAAATTAGTTAAAGTAGCCTAAAACTATAACAACCAGGATGTTTTTCAGCAGATGAATGTTTGAACAAATTGTGGTTTATACAGGTCATGAAATACTACCCAGTAAAAAAAAGGAATAAATGATTAAAACATGCAACAACTAGGTATATTTTCTTTTTAAAGTTTACTTATTTCTTTTGAGAGCAAGAGGGACAAAGAGAGTCAGAGAGACAGAGGAAAGTGCCCCAGACTGAGTCTTGACCTTGCAATCCACCCCTAGATTCAGCCAGCTCTGGCTCATGGACACACGTGTTCTTGGCATGCTCAGAGAGGACTTTGGCTAGGCATCCAGAACCCTCCCAGGTGGGTCAGCCACACAAAATGTTGCATTTTGCTACTGTGAGACCTGCTAGCCCCCACCTATTGGTGAGTCTACTGTTTCATTAAATAAGTCAGTTATTAGGTGATAAAACTGCTGAAAGGAAACTACTTGATTTATGTGATAATGGTTGGGTCTGTTCACTCTGTTGCAGTTTTCTTTGCTGTGTACATGATACAATTGCACTTGTCCTTCCATCATTAGGCCTGGTGTGGCCCCATGACTTGCACTGGCCAATATGAGTAGAAGTGTCAATGTTGCTTCTTGGTAGACAACTTTAAGAACTAGTGGTGAGGGTTCCGCAGATGACATGGGGGTTGAGACACTGGACTCCCATGTGACTG
Source organism: Tupaia belangeri chinensis (assembly GCF_000334495.1). NCBI lineage: Eukaryota > Metazoa > Chordata > Mammalia > Scandentia > Tupaiidae > Tupaia > Tupaia belangeri. The sequence continues at coordinate 2,321,875 of NW_006159775.1, forward strand.
AATGCTGTTTGAGTCCCAGGCCTGGTGGCTTGAAAAGCACAGTGGGCCTGAAATTCAAGAGGAGGATGAAGAAAAAGGAATTGTGGCAAGTCCATCCCCTCTGGGGGTGGTGATTTCTCATGATTTTCCTCTCACTGTCTCTCTCTCTCTCCATCTCTGTCTGGTGAGCGCACATGTCCTATGGCAAAACGAACAAACAAAAACAACAACAACTAGTGGTGATTTACCATTCTTCCCTGTGCTATGATAAAGGAGGAAGATATTCTAGAGAATGGGGGCTTTATAGCCCTGAATCACAGTGAGGAAGATACAGAAGAGACTTTTACTGACTGAGATGGGAATATAGTGTTAGCAAGAGGTAAACTTTTGTTCCCTGTAGTCACTGAGTTTGTGGACTTATCACCAAGCCTAATATATAAACTATTGTAACTAATTGGTATATTTTATGTTGACATTGAACAATATTATGTTTTGAAATAGTACACAAGACTATGACATTCCATTGCATACTTCGTTCAAGGGGTATATTTGCTGATATTGCCCACTCCAGCACACTAAAAAAAAGTAAAATTAAACCTTGCATTTCCTTCCTTATGACATAAATTAGAAAAATAGTTTACTAGTTACTTTATATCAACTAATGCTGAACATACACAGAAACAATGTACCATATTCTTGATTGAAATACATGAGTCACAGAAAATATATGCACTACCTAGAGCATTTCCAACGGCTTCAAAGGAGAGATGCACACATTTGTATATGGCACTATGTATGAATTGTGATTCATGCTTATATTGACAGCAATCCTATCAATTGCCTATTACCCATAATTTGCAGGGAGAAATAATAATGAATAACGTTTATTGTCAGACATTGTGCAAGATCATTACGTTCATTGCCATATTTAACTTACTGCTTCATTTTGCAAATAATATGTACCATGTAACTTAGGTTAACATTATCTGGATAATATTTAAGATGAGTGATTTTTTCTTATTGTCAGAGGGTGTAGGCACTGGTGAGAAAAGAGAGAGGCTGCCCCCAGTGGGTGGCAGTTACACCACAGTATATTTTCCTCTACTCCTCCTTCCCATCAGGATTTTGGACATACATGCATGTTCCCAGAGTGTTTCTCAAGCCACTGAAGCCAAGATTCAAATATGGGTCAACCATGTAGGATGTGGTTCCTTAAATTGCTGTACTATAGGACTGGGCCCTGGGTAAGTGTCTCATGATATTGAACAATTACTTTGAGTTATGATAAGAGATCCCAAATGTAAAAATTAACAGAATCTTTTAAATGTTGCCCTAGGTTATAATTTACAGTCTTTTTGCAGTTGATTTTCCAGACAAAGATACTGGGGAAAAGTAGAACAGGTGACTTAACAATCCTTAAATTTATTAATAGTCATAGAACTTCTCTCTGTTAATGATATTTTCCTCATCATTTGAAATCGTAATATACAAACTCTTGATTTTAAAAATTTTATAGTTTCAAATGAAGCTCAAGTTACCACTTCTTAAATTAAAAATATATACTATAAAATGAGAAAATTCCCATAATTTAGCAATTACCAATCTTTGTCTAGGCATTCATATATCTCCTCTTTATACATTTTTTTTCCTGTAAAATACTGGGCAAAAAACATTGACATAAAGAAAGCTCTATTTTTTGCCACAAATTTTTATTAAGGGAAAAGTAATCAAAAGATCAGATAAAGTGGTATTATGATTTTCAATGATGATGGAAATTAAATGCACCAGTAAATTTTTGAACCAAGTATTATACATCAGTAGTTAATAGTTTCAACTATGGGACCAAAATGCTGTTTTTAAAGCCTATATATAAATTAGTAACACAATCATGATTATTGTTCTTTGGAGATAATAATACATGTAGACCCCATGACTATTGGGAAGGATGCATCAATTAATTTTTTAAGCACCAACTAAATGATGTCCAACATACAGTATGTTTTCAATAAATTTTTAACTTTGAGTTAAAAACAAATTTGTTTTAACTTTAATGTTAAAGTTTGCTTTCTACAACATATCAAGACTTAAGATCATCGTCTTTACTCTGGGACATCTTCTTTCTCCTTGGATATTTCGGATAATCTTAGGGACCGTGTAACAAATCAATTAAAATTCTATTTTGAGACATTCTGTCATTTTTAACAACTCAAAAAAAAACCCACATGAATCTCCTTTTTTTCCGTCTGAAAGCAGTTGCTAAGAAAGAAAATGACTCTTATTAAACCTAAATAACTCCTTGCATATAGGAAAATAATCAGATAAGGCTTGCACACTCTCCTTATGCTTTTAAAATGGATTGATAGGTGTTTCTCCTGATCAGAAATGGACAAAAAGTATCTCTCTCGGTGGAAAGAGAAGTAAAACCATAGCCAGAGTAAGAGCTATGTCTCTGATTCTGAAAATAAACATGAACGCACTTACAAAGACCACCGGACTTGGTAAATACTATTGCAGATTATTTCTCCACAAACGTGACTTTTCAGCAACCTATTCTGACCTCTGTGTCTAGTTCAGTATCATTTAACACATATTATCACATCTTCTTTCATTCAGGAGCCTTACCTCAATTTTCAAGTAGACACTTACTCTGTATAATTGTTTTATTAAAGCTTATCCCCCAGTGCTATCAGGGCACAGGCATCTTTCTGTCCACACTGATCTCTGCCCAGCACTGGGAACAATGGGGCTCTCAAGCAGCAGACAGAACAATTCTCCCAATACTAAAGGTGTGGAAGTTGAAAAGAAAAAAAAATCATGTCAAAAGTACCTAGTGAGATAAAAGTAGCCAGGGAATGCCATGTCTAAAATAAGTACTGGAAGCTAGGAAACTGGAACACTTTTGAGTCAGTTAACAAAGGACATATGTATCACAGGATTTATGCCTTAATAACAATCAGCATGCAAAGAATTGAAAAATTCAAATTCAATTTCAATATTGAAAACACTTGTTCCTGATGGCATGCAACTACCCTGAACACAGGACTGTATTCTAGAATGCCAAGATAAAAATGTAGCCATAATTTGAGTGTGTGTGTGTGTGTGTGTGTGTGTGCAGGTGCACACTGGGTGGGGAGCAGTAAACCACTGAAGAGATGGATAATTTTTCTCTTGTCCATAGGTCACATTTCCATGTAGTTCATTCAGTTGGACTGTAACTTCTTTTTACTAATGATGGTGGATAAGTGTGGGTTTGAAATTATGTGTCTTGGATATAATTAAACTGAAAGACAAGAATTAAAGGAAATCTATGAATGTCAAAATAATTTGGAAACTCGTTATGTGAAGAAGCAATTAAATTTACTTGAAAAAAATAACAGATGAAGGCTTAAAAGAGACATCTGTCCAATAAAGTAACTATTCTAGAAGCACCATCATAAGCTCAAATGAAGAATAATTCTCTAAATATGTGAAGTTGAAGTTCACAACACTGGCACCTATTTTTATATCATGGCTCATTTAAAACAAGTGAAGATTTTGAAAGGATTTCAAGTGAGAACTAATGAGAAATTTCATTTGTCTTCACTGTTGCACAATTTTGTACAAACTACATACAACTGACTAAAACACATGACATACTCAAATACCCTCAAAATATAGACTGCTTATAATCACCCATGGTTGCAAGAGAATTTTATAATTCTTTTAAAATTGTCTAACCTCTTATCAGAGTAAAGATACTACAACTTACTCTTCCTTTCTTGCAAAATTTCTGGTGTTCCAAAGAAAATCATGGCCACAAAGAGTAGACTAGGGAAGTGTAAAATTAAGTGCAAACACATAGCTTCAGCTATTTACTTTATAATGATTTATTTTGCTGATGAATATTAACTACCAAAATCTTAGTTTTCCTGTTAAACGCTACTTTAACCCATAATTTTTGTAGAAAATTTGGTTAACTCTGGCAAAAGGAAACTACTCAAAGAACAGTTGTCATAATTCTAGGATTTAAACTTAGAGAAAGAGAAAATATAGAAGCGTTAATTGCTTTGAATGCATAGTATTGAAACATAGTGAAGAGGTTCATCTTCCTAGAAAGATATGATCAATATATCAAATATAGAAGCCGTCAGGTACAATGAAGTAAGAGGATACATCAAACCCAACAGGGCTCTGACGCCTAATAATTATACGACCTTGGCAAGTTATTTCACTTCTCTGTGCTTGGATCTTCTTACATATAAAAGGTAGATAATATAACCACCTATTCCTTACAAAGGTGAAATAATTAAGAGCAAGTAAAGCTAAACCACACAGAGAGAACTACAGAATTTGGGGAGTGTTGTTTTTTGTTTTTTGTTTTTGTTTTTGTTTTTTTCCCCTACAATTTCTACTTTGGGAATAAGCAAAAAAATAAAATAGTATTATTTTTGTAAAAAAAAAAAAAGAATAACTACACACACCTGGACAATATAGGTATCTGTACCGTTCAAAAGGAATTATAAATACATTAACTATCAAGTGATCATGACAGGCAACAGGAAGCCTTGAGAGTAAACATCAACTCAAAAGACCATCTTTTAAACTATGAATCAACCTGATGGGTGTTAAGTTTCACTTAAGTGTATATCCTACATTTTCCCTCAAGTTCTACATTTATCCTCCCAAAGCCACACCCCGAGCCTGCCAAAGAGCAAAGTTTTATTACCAAGTCCCAGGAATGGTACCACTGAGTCCCAGTTCGGCCGTCTCCACCCCTCCTTTCTCTTTGGCTTTGGTCTTTTGACAGACACCTTTCTCCACCTCCGACTCCCTGTACCAGAACAAACCTCCCGCCTGCCCTCTGTCCAGCCGAAAACTCCGAAGTGGGCAACAGGCTATAAAAGCCAGCGACACTCAGCCCCGCGCCCACTTGGCCCCACCGCCCCGGGTCTCCAGTGCCGAGTGCCCACTCCCACTCAGCCATCCCTCTGGGCCCCGCAGTGCTTTGCAACACGCGCAGACGCCGCTGGCTGGGAAGGAACCCATCGTGGATTTCCTGGTCAATACCCCCCAGGCTAGTTCCCAACGTGAGTGTCATCCCTAATAGAGGTGACCACTACACCTCTCAGCAGCTCAGTCCTCGAGGACGACCAAAGGGACAGCGATTACAACAACAACTCAACCCGCGGCGCGAGGGAGTCCGCTGCCACCGCCA
>NW_006159775.1:2327421-2339765 GCF_000334495.1 Tupaia belangeri chinensis
AGCGCGCAGCAGCCCGGCCCCGCGCCCACTCCTCGCCCGGCAAGCGGACCCTCTCCACCCCCGCGCCCTCCCCCACTCGGAGCTGTCAAGGAAGAAAACGCCAAACACACACCTTGGAATGGACGGACGCTTCAGTCACCGACTCGCCAAACTCTTAGAAGGTGTCCACTGATCTGTAGGGAGGTTTGAGCATGGAGTAGGAGCCGCTTTCTTATTATTTAATAATGTTGGAAGTGCCAGAGTTGTGGGTCATGTGGGCACAGCAGAGGCTGGCTGCTGCCAGTACCAGGGGTTCCTGAGGAACCCGAAACCATTATCTCATACTTCCTCCTCATCCGCCTCCCCCCGCCCCTCTCTCCGCGGGCGCGCACGCACAGCACACACACACACACACACACACACGCACACACGCGCATACACACACTCACATTGCATGCACTATCCTCCTTCCTGGACTGAAATATTCCTCCAGGGAAATACAGTGTTCATGCTCCTCATTGTAAATAAATATATACATGTATATATATATATTTTTTTCCAGATAGAGATTTTCCTCTTTCAAAGGTTGATTTATGTGCTTTGTTTATTTCCTACAGTTTTCTCTCACACGTGCAGGCGATCTGAACAGAGCCTCAGAATTAACATTAAAAATAATCATCCTCTTATGTTGACCCAGATTTTGGTCAGAACCCAAGAACTGAAAGAGTACAATTTCAATTTCAAACAGAAGCAGTAATATGCCAGATTTGAATGTGGAATAGTGAAATAGCTCAGATGTATGCAGTGGGTTTCTTTCCCAAGCTGCAAACACTTCCCAAACATTACCTCATTTATTTGCAGAGCATCTTTGCAGAGGAGGTGGATGAGAAGGCAAATAGTATTGTCACTTCAGAGACACAGAGGCATAGGTAAGATAACATGACCTGCCCAAGTACACACAATAAGTCAATATCTCACTATAAATATTAATCACATACTAGTCACAGGCTGCTTGTTCACTATAATCAATTCCTGGAATCATAGGTTACTGAAAATAATGAGAATCTTCCTGATTATTTTCTAAGTTACCTACCAAGATTGAAATCTATTCATTTTCCCATAGGTATCCTTTCCTATTATGTTCTTTTGTGTATTTGTATATATCCACAGTTTCATGTTTTCATGATTTTTCTGTCCTTTTTTGAGTGTATGTTGTGTGTGTGTGTACATGTATGCATGCATTCATAATTACATTATTGAAACTCCTTGGATAGTAATTTCAAGCAATTTTAGTCAATGTTTTTGGGGTAGTCACCAGATTCATAATGATTTGCATATTTGCATATTTCACTCAAACCCCTTATAAGTGCCTGGTGCACTTGAAGAGCTGTGCTATGTTTTGAAGAATATGAAAAGTTTAATAGTTGGTACCTGTATTCCTTTTATTTACATCTAGTTGTTTACTTCTACATCTTAATGACTACAGATGAAGAGCTTTGTTGTTTTTGGTGTTAATTATCACAAAGAAAGCATAAGATATACTTTTCTTTGCTTACTTAATTTATATTCCATGGTAATATAATTTTGTTTATTCTCCATATTTTGGTCAATTATTCACACCCCCCCAAAGCTTTTTTTTTTTTTTTGGAGAGGTTTGACACCCCCCCCCAAAGCTTTTTTTTTTTTTGGAGAGGTTTTCGCTATAGGGCGCTTGCGCTCGCCAGACAGACAGAGACATAGAGACAGAAAGCGAGAAATCACCCCCCAGGGGGGATGGTCATGCCGTAATCCCTTCTCCTCCATTCTCCTCTCAGGATCTTGGGCACGCACGCATATGCACCCGGTGTGAGTTTTAAGCCACCGGGTCCGGGACGCGAACCGTGGTCGACTACGTGGGAGTCCAGCGACATAGCCATTACGCTAACTGCTGGTTCCCAGCCCCGCCCCCCCAAAGCTTTTAAGTGACCAAGATGTTTTTTCTTTGCTCCTCGCCTATAAAATGCCCAATTGGGATTGTTATCTAGTTGTAAAAGTGTTAGAAAGAGCCTTCTTGGGTAGCTTCAAGGGAAGATAAAATTTAGCAGCTAACTAGCCTTCTAAGAATTCCAAGAGAGGAGAAACAATATGAAGGAGAGTTTGGGTCAAGGAGAGGGCAGAAGAGGAAGCTGTGAAAGGAGAAAAAGGGAATTAAGGGAATTAAGTTACAAGAGCAAGTAAAGAGAAAAAAATAAAAAGAAAAGGAAAAGGATCCAACTTCACGTAAAAGCTAAAATTTCCTAAATTTTGTTACATAGAAACAAATTCAGGAAATTATAGACTTGGTTGTCTAACATTATTTTAGATAAACTTACAGAAATTTGATCTCAAGGATACCAGGTGTCAGTCTTTCAGAGGTTGTCCTGAATGATCTCAATTTAAAAAGCTCAAGTTTAAGTATTGAATCCAATCAAATAAATAGGTAGACTAACTCATCTAAATACTATAATAATAAAGATGACAATGGGATCAAATAGCACACATACACACACACAACCACACAAAGACACATATGTATAAACAAATCAGAAGTCAAAGGAACAGGTATATTTAATGATTAATAAAAGGTTAGGTTTGTGATAGTTAAAGCAAAATAATGGTAATAGTAATAGCTTACATTTCCCAAGCACTTTCAGATTGTTAAGATGCTTTTTGTGGTCTTTATTGAGCCTAATAATAACTAGAGGTAGGCACTTTTGTAAGCTTCATTTTTGAAGAATATGGTAATCCTTCCTAGTTTTCTACATGTTGAATGGACATGTGTTGAAAATTTTCATATATTGTTTTGGAAATATCATTTACATTTTCTAATCAGTTAACCCTGAAGATGTTGCTCAGTATGCCTTTCTCCTGCCTTCTCGTAAACAATGTGACTAGATGGATTTCTGGGTATAGGTTGTAACAGTGATTTATAATCCCGGATTTTACACAGGCTATTGGATTTAAACCAAAAGCTTTAACATGTAGCAGAGTCTAATGGATTTGCAGTATCTCTGGGAGATTTCTGCAAAAGGAGTGGCGAGCTAAATTGAACAGCAATATATCAAGTGCACTTTCCTTTTGATCTGCATACTCATGTTGGGATTAGTTTTGATTAGTGATAAATTTAGGTTTGATGAGTATAACATGTGTTTCAGAAATGCATTACAACTTCAGTGGCTCGACAGTCTCTGGCAGTGCATGTCAAAATACCTTTTTTTAGTGAAAAATATTTTTTAAAGAATTATTTTATTTAACTTTATTGATTTATTTATTTTAATTTGGCCAGAGAGAGACAGAGAGAGAGAGAGAGAGAGAGAGAAGGAAAGTGAGAAAGCAAGCCACCAGTTTTAAGACTTGAACCGCGGTCAGCCACATGAGAGTCCAGCACCCTTAACCACCACGCCACCTGCCGGCCCTGAGAAAAATATTCTTAGTGTCATTCCTTACTCATATTTATAGTTTATATTAATTAAGACTATTTTTACTAAGAAAATAAATGAATACTAGTTATAATTTTGCTCTTATAATTTCTTTTTTTTTCTCTTTGAATAGTTTTAGTTAAAATGAGAATCCCTACAGGTTTCCTTATTTGGAAACTACGTGTATACCTGTGTTTTCATACATAGGGATATGCAAGGGACTTCAAAAAAGTCATGGAAAAGTATAATTTAAAAATGTATATTTTACTTCTCAACAAAAGGTTTATCAGGTTGAAAACATTTTTGTAAGTGATGATACCAGTCATTTTGTCTATCTCTCTAGAACTGAGGTTTCTGAGAATTTAACCATGTCAACACAGTCTTTTTACATAACTAATTGAAGAAAACGGATTCCCTTTAAAGATTTTTTTTTAAGGTTAGGAAACAAAAAAGGAGTCAAATCAGGACTGTAAAGTAATTGTCTGATGATTTCCCATCAAAACTCTCACAATTCCTCTCCTTTGTTTGAGAGGAATGAGCAGGGGCATTGTCATGGTGAAGGACTCTCTGGACTAGCTTTCCTGGGTATTTTTCTCCTAAAGCTTCAGTTACTTTTCTCAAAAAAGTTCTCCTAATAAGATGTTATTTTGTGGCTCTCCAGAAAGTCAACAAACAAATGCGTCAGCTACCCTGAAAAATTTTTGCCATGACCTTTCTTTGGTCTTGACCAATGTGCTTCTGCTTTGACTAGACCACTTCCACCTCTTGGTAGCCAAGGGCTCTGATTGTCTTCAGGATTGCCCTTGTAGAGCTACAGTGTCCTCTCCTGTTATAATTCTTTGAAGCAATGCTTCATGATCTTGATTCCACTTGTTGAAAACTTCCATCAAAAGCTCTGCTCTCATCTGCACTAATCTGGGCACAATAGTTTGGGCCTTAATCAAGCCCAAAGTTGGCTTCACTTTACCTTTTCAGTCTGAAAAAGCCAGGCTGAACCAATTGAGATATCTATGGTAGTGGCTATTGCTTCTGCTGTTAAACAGTGGTCCACTTCAATTAGGAAATGAACAAGATTATTATTTTTCATTGCAAATTGATGTGGATGGTCAGCTGCTTTGAGATCATTTCAACACTGTCTCATCCTTTCTTAAAATAAGCTACCAAGAAGCTACCAGATGGCATAGCAGTTATGTTGCTGGACTCTAACACGGCCGACCATGGTTCAAGTCCCAAACTGAGTGGCTTGAAACTCACACTGGATACATGTACGTGCATGCCCAAGATTCCCAGAGGAGAATGAAGAAGGGGTTGAGGTGTGGTCATCTCGCCAAGGGGTGATTTCTCACTTTTTCTCTCACTGTCTCTATCTCTCTGGTGAGAACACGTCTCAAGGTTAAAACCTCTACAAAAAAAAATAAAGATAAAATAAAACAAAACAAGTACTGATTTATAAAATGATTTCTTCGGGACATTTTCCACATACACATTTTGTAAAGTATAGTGATTTCACTAATCTTCTATCCAAGATTCACCATGAATTTGATGATTGTGCTTGTTTCAATTTTAATAGAGTTCATGTTGCTCTGATAGGAGCTCTTTTAAAACTGATACCTTGTCTTTCTTAGTGCCTCAAACTAAATCCTGTTCAAACATGTTACAGCAAGTTAGTATGAGTTTATATTGGTACACATATTTTTAAAATTCCATGCATAGTTTTTTTATAATATGAACTTTCATAAAAGTTCATTTTTCATGAACTTTTTGAAGGCCTTTCACATAAATAGTGTTACAGGTTAGATAACGATGGGTATCCTTATCTATGATCTGGTAATCATTTGGGGGTCATCAGGAAATAATAATTTTAGATTATTTAAAAGATGCATTAGAAAAAGGACCAGCAGATGGTGTAATGGTTACATTGCTGGACTTCTACATAGTTGACCAGGTTCGAGTTCCAGATTTGGTGACTTAAAACTCACGCCAGGCATGTGTGCTTGCGTGCCCAAAATTCCGAGAAGAGAATGGAGGAGAATGGATTGTGGCATGGCCATCCTCCCTGGGGGGATACTTTTTCACTTTCTGTCCCACTATTTCTCTTGATGGAGAGCACATTCACCCTATAGCAAAAATCTCTCTTTAAAAGAAAAAAAAGATGCATATAACAAGAGTAAAAAGATGAATTCAAAAGAGTTGAAGAAATAAAGACATTGTTATTGTTTAATTGACTAGAAATGCTTATCCCCCTGCATGTAGACTACTGTTTCAGGTAAGGATGACACAGTTCGAAGAACGTAAACTGAATTCTGCTACCTAAGCAACTGATTGGCTTCTGAGAATGAAAAGTACATTGGCAGTCCAACATAGATCAAGAAAATAGATTGGCTGAGATGCGACTTAGGGAAGCACGATTATGTTTTCTGTTTATTGGTTTTCCATTTGGGAGCTACCAAATTTTTGAGGCCAAGGTATACCTTGGACATAATGAAGTAGGTGAATTTTGTACCTCTCCATATTTTTCCCCCATATCCCTTTCCTCTTACGGATGCCCTGACTTTTCTCTGGCTCCAAGGACAGTCAGCAACTTTGCTGTTTTCTGACTTTTTGAGATAGCCCAATTATAAAACTCAACCACAGATAGGGCATTATGTTCTGACCTCCACTGAAATGTGTAACCTATGTCCTAAGCATTCATGAAAGCTGAGGGCATGTAAATATGTTCATGTAAGGACATTTCAAAAAGTTTATAGAATAATGGAATTAAAATATAGGTTTGTTTTGGTGTCAAAATATTTTTGAAATACATATGTAGTTTTTCCATAACATGCATTTTTCATGAACTTTTTGAAGACCTCTGTAAACACTAAAGATGTCTGTCCATTCTTCTTATGAGATATAGTTAAGGTTAATATATACTTGCCTTAGAAATTGTGCATTGAAGCATGGTTCCATTAGGTGTTAGGTAGCAATTACTAAGTCCAAAACAGCGGCGGTGTTCTAACTTTTATCTGACCTATGCATTGCCCCCTTAGCAGGACTTTTAAGTCCTTTCTGGCTTGATAGTCCAGCCTCCTACATGGCTGACTGCATTCAAATAGAAGTCTCCTGCAAATGTGGTAACTCTTAGCTCATCTGTCTCTGGGGTGCCTATCATGGTGCTCAGCCACAGTGTCAACTTTGTTGATAGTCCTGTCTGCTAAAACTTTTTTTTTTTTCAAGAAAGGCGGTTTTAACTTTAATAAACCAAAGAAATGCTAAGGAACTTTGTAAAATCCTTTTTAAAATTGCTTTTGTAGGGACCAGCAGATGGTGTAATGGCTGCATTGCTGGACTCCCACATGACCAACGGTAGTTCGCATCTTAGACCTCATGGCTTGAAACTCATCCTGGGCACGTTTGTTTGCCCAAATTCTGAGAGGAAAATGGAGGAGAAGGTATTGTGTTATGGTCATTACCTCTGGAGGGTGATTTCTCAATTTCTGTCTCTGTTTCTCTCTGTCTCACTGATGAGCACATGCACCCTATAGCAAAAATTTCTCTCAACGAAACTAAAATTGCTTTTTGAGATGAATGTTTTGTGTGTGTATGCATACCCCAAAATATGGAATATCTTGCTATGTGAAAACAGGAATAATATTGACTAAATCAGAAATGCCCAATGGCAAATACATTTGGTCAATGTATATAAAAAAATCAAAAAAATTAAGAATACTATATTTATTTAAAAATGAATGATCTGAATAGCTATCCACTTAGCTCATGGAAATGTCAAATTTTCATGTGGTGATTCTAAATAAAATCTCGCATTTTTTAATAATACCAAAGAAGCTGTTACAAAATGAAATGCTTAGTAGAAACAATTTTATCTGTGTGAAATCAATTTGCTTTACTTATTTTCTTTCCACTGAAATAGTTCTTTATATATCATATAGACACAGCCCAAATCTCTTGCAGACTATCAAGAGCTATGTTAACAAGCACACATTTTAATTTGAAAGTTAATCCCTACAGTAAATTCCGTGTAGTTTATTTGATGTGGAGAAGCCCTATGTTTGATGGAAAAAGTAATAAAAATGGGGGGGTGGGTAGCTGGATGAAGCTAACTTAAATAAATTGTAATCTTTAAAAACATCTAGCAAATATGTGAATAGACCCGTAACTGAAATTTATTATTGAAAGTAGGATGTCTTACCTTTTAAGGCATATGTTTTGTGATGGTCCAAACTGTATTCTTATGAGGTGACATTGTATCTGCTAGTATGCAAATATTTTTGTTAAACATTTTATACATGCCACAAATAGTACTTATGAGTCTCATTTTTTTCTCCTTTTTGTCTCTGACCTGTATCCTAGATTAGTTTGAGCATTCTACATTGTTTCAATACTTTTTTGTTTACATATTGCTTTTTAAAATTGTCAGTCAATCAACTGGTCTGGAAGAAATAGGAATAGAAGGAATTTTACATATTTTATTGTAAAAGCCTTAGTCAGCATTTTTGTGTTGATCACGTTTCCTAATTTTGAAATTATTTTAAAAAATTAGTAACTTCTTTAAAATTTTTGTGTCATTAATTTAATTGACACATAACAATTGTACATATTTATTGGGGACAATATGATGTTTCCACAGATGTGTATACATTGTGTAAGAATCAAACCTTCATGGGACCAGCAGGGGCCAGCAGGTGGCATGGTGGTTAAGGTGCTGACTGCAGTTTGAGTCTTGGATCTGGCAGCTTGCTTTCTCACGTTCCCTCTCTGTCTCTTTCTGGTCAAATTAAATAATAATAATAAATAAAATGAAATATATATATTATATGTGTGTATATTTATTTATTTATTCAGAGGTTTTTGCTATAGGGCACATGTGCTTGCCAGAAAGACAGAGAGTGACAGAGAGACAGAAAGCAAGAAATCACTCCCCCCAGGGAGGATGGCCACACCACAATCCCTTCTCCTCCATTCTGCTCTCGGGATCTTGGGCACCCATGCACACATGCCCGGCATGAGTTTAAGCCACCAGGTCCAGGAGTTGAATCACGGTCGACTACATGGGAGTCCAGCGACATAGTCATTACACTAAATGCTGGTCCCAAATTAAATATATTTTAAAGATTTGAACCAGGGTATTTAGCACATAGCACATCCTAATAGTTATCATTGCTTTGTAGCAAGAACACTCAAAGTCTTTTTCTTCAGCTATTTTGAAATATACAATAAAATGTTCCTAACTATCATCATCCTAACGTGCAATAGAACCTCCAAAGCTTGTTCCTGCTAACAAACTATAACTCTGTAACCATGGACCAGTCTCTCCTCCTTCTTTCCCCTATTCTCCCAACTTTCCCTAGCTTCTTAAGCAATAGTCCCCGTAAGGCACCAGGGACAGTTTTGTGGAAGACATTTTTTCCATAGACTTGAGGGGAGGAGACAGTTTCAGGATAATTTAAGTGCATTATTGTACACTTAATTTTATTTTTACATTGTAATATATAATGAAATAATTATACAACTCACCATAATGCAGAATCAGTGGGAGCCAAGAGTTTGTAGTCCTGCAACTAAGATGGTGCCCTCTGGGGGTTCATATGAGAATCTAAGGGTGTTGCTAATCTGACAGGAAGCAGAGCTCAGACAGTAATGAGCCTGATGGGGAGTGGCTGTAAATAGAGATGAAGTTGCTTACTTCCGGGCTGCTCACCTCCTGCTGTGAGGCCTCGTTCTTAACAGGCCATGGACTGGTAGCAGTTTATGGCCTGGGTTTGAGGATCACTGTTCTAAATTGTTTCAGGACTTTCAAGGACAGGATCCACGATAAAAACATTATTTTATTTTTTCCTTCCTTAAAGAATCAAGCATGTTTACTTTATGTAGCAGATGCTTAGAAAATACTTTAAGTATAATATGAGGATGATAGTGAGGAAAAAACAAAATCTTACTTCTGGCACTGTGCAGTACATGAAAATAATTCTTCTAAGCTTGTGAACAACTTGACATCATATTTTTATGTGTTTTATATGAACAAGTTAACTATGTGACTTACTTTTGCTATTTCACCTTTATCTTTTATCTAATTTAAGACAAATTAATTGCCAGAGGGTATGTGTACTCTTCAGAAATAAGAAAGAGAGAGAGAGAGAACCCCACAATGGGACATGGTCATACCACAATCTTTTTCCCCTCCATTTTTCAATCTCATCAGGAGTTTGGGCATACATGTATAAACATACAGTATTTTTTTCCAGCGACTGGGGCCAGGATTTAAACCACTGTTGGCCATGCGAGATCCACCTTCCTTAACCATTGTTTTCTGGGCCAGCCCATACACTTTTATCTTTTTATGTTTAAAACAAACTAAAAAAAAATGTTTGGGTGATAGAGTTATGTACATGCATGGATATTTATTTAAATCATGTGATCAGTACCAGGGTAGGTGACTTCTCCTTGTGATGATATTTCCTCAAATCAACAGAGAAAAATAATTGTAACTTCCCTCATCTGTATGTTTTTTGAGTCATTAGAGAAAGAGACTCTCGGAACTTAAAAAAAGAATTATAGTTTACATCAAAGAAAATAGTGAATATTTTAAGTTCTTTTGTGTCTTACTTCAAAGAAAATAATAACGAATTGCTTATTTTATAGAAGTTGAGTGACTACTTTAAGAGTTGAATTTGGTGCATAAATAAAGTATTTATACTCTATTTCTTACTATCCTTCCCCAGCCCAAAATTATCCATCCTTCTGAAATCATACGCAACATTTACTCTTGGAAATATTCTTTTGAAACCTAGTCTCATGTTTTGCACTGTTTCTAACCATTTCTTGTGTATAAGACTTCAAGATTGTGAATTCCTAATCCTATACACCGCTTGTAAATTTCACAGCATCTTGTAGTTATTCTACAAATATTTGCTGATTGCTTTGTTGATTAACTGAAAATTGACTGCTATTTTGACATTGCACCATGAAGGAAGGAGTACTGTTTTTTCTTTCTACTTATTATTAATCTCTGTGAGTTTCTGAATTTTTAAATGTATTCCTAGTACAACACTAGAACAATTATAATAATGATTAAAAGTGGATAACAGTTCTTCCTATAGCTATAAATAAGTAATTAATTAAACTAAAATGAATTCTTTGTTTATTTTCAGAGTATATAGTATCTATGTTCTCTTAAATTCTTACCTTAATTGGATAGGGTAGTGTAGTATCATTCATTTTGGGTAATGTAATTTGTTACTTTTAGAAACTTCTAATAATGAATATGGAGGCATTTAAGTATAGGATTTTCTCATCTTGATATTTTTTCTCAGTATTGTGATAAATTTTTGATAATCTAAAATTTTAAGCTGATTTACTTTTCTAATTATATGCCCATCATATTACACAATGGTCTTTCTTTGTTGAAAGTAAATGAACAAATATTTCAATAACCAAAAATATTTATTGAATGTCTAATATGTAATAAACACATTTATTTAACAATAGGTGATAAAAAGAATGATTATCTGTAATCAATAGTCTGCAAGAAATTTAAATTTGCCATCTTAGCTTTTATTTAAAATAAAAAGTTTCCAATTATTATTTTCTCTACAACCAGAATAGGAAAAAATAAAAGAGTAGGATCTGCTTCACTGCAGCCTCTGCCACATCTGACATAAAAAGATTTTTAGTTCTTTTTCCCACTAGTTGGAATAATCCTTACTGGGCAGTGACAAAGGCTTTGGCTCCTTCTCCTCACTTCTGTTTTCACTGCCTCCTGGGACATCCTTAGCCTGTGAATCCTTGCTGATAGAAGACAAGCAGAAGCAGCAACCCTTAGTGCAGCCAAAGTAGGATATTCAGAAAATTCTCTGGGCATGAGCTCTTAACATTAGCAATAGGGGCACCGAAATAATGAAAAGATTAATTTTTTTTAACTTTGAAGTAATCATTCACTAAAAGTAAATTAAAAAATCGCTAGAGTTAGCACATTTATTTTATAATTACTATGCTTTTCTGTTTTTTAAAATGCTTTCATTTAATAAGAATTGAAACACACATAATAGTACCTATTACCTAGCTGTAGCAATTTTTTTTCGCCATTACTCTTTTTTTTACTTTATTTTTTATTATCATCATAATCTTCTTTATATTACATTGGATTACATATAACTTTACAGTGTATTACATTGCTTTTTCAAAAGGGAATGCCATGTATGTCAGTCAATACAGAGACATTAATCTCCCTGCTTCAACAAACAATATCTTTTCTATGTTTTCCCCAATCAGTATTATTATTATTCTAATTATTTTTTAAAACAGTCAATCGCTATTTCTCATTTTGGTTGTAAAAATACTTTGCCCATCGTGAAGTACTTCTTAGACCAATCCAGTTGAGAATACTATACATGTCATCATCAAAGTTAATACGCCATATCTGTTTCTCACTAACGTCCTGCCTCTCTATTGTTCACTTGCTATCTTTCTCTATCCTCTTCTCTTCACCTCCCTCATTCCAAACTGTCCTATTCTCATTAAGTACCTTCACTGCTTTTATGTGCTCCAATTTTTTGCTCTCTACCATAGAGTGTGGATAATCGGTATATATTGAGTGGCTACGTACAATATCTTTCTTTCATAGCCTGGCTTACTTCACTCAGCAATAGATCCTCCGTATCTGACCACTTTCTATCAAATTCCAGGGTCTTGTTATTTTTTATGGCTGAGTAGTATTCCATAGAGTATATATAGCACACTTTTCCAATCCATTCATCAGTTTGTGGACATTTAGGTTGGTTCCATGTCTCGGCAATTGTGAATAATGCTGCAATAAACATTGATGTGCAAGCACTTTTCTGACTGAGCATTCTCCTGTCTTTTGGGTAAATACCCAGAAGTGGGATTGCTGGATCAAATGGTAGTTCTATTTGTAGATCTTTGAGGAACCTC
>NW_006159775.1:2343678-2346937 GCF_000334495.1 Tupaia belangeri chinensis
TTTAGCGTAATGGCTATGTCGCTGTACTCCCATGTAGTCGACCACGGTTCATGTCCCAGACCCAGTGGCTTAAACCTCATGCTGGGCACGTGTGTGTGCGTGCCCAGGATCCCAAGAGGAGAATGGAGGAGAAGGGATTGCGGCGTGGCCATCCCCCCTGGGGGGTGATTTCTCGCTTTCTGTCTCTCTGTCTCTCTCTGTCTGTCTGGCGAGCGCACGTGCCCTATAGCAAAAACCTCTCCAAAAAAAAAAAAAATTGATGATTTTTCTTGTGGTTGGCCTACCTGTTGCTCACAATTACCATTAACTGTTGCCACTAGCTCTGGATGGCCCAAAGTCCTCGCTGTTTCTAAGGAGTGGTGAGCCTTCAACTGACCTAATAAGCAACACCCCAAGAGCACAGAAAAACAAAACGGAAAAAGGAAATTGCGCGGCGCGCAACACGCGTGGCGCACTACTCAAATCACCAAAATTCAAACAGTCAAAGGCTAGTGGAAAAGGATCGGATGATGAGTGACAGTACCAGGTTGGTCAGGTCTGCAGTCTCAGTCTGCCTGGTGTCTGGAACTGCTGGCCAGCTCGATCCGGATTGCGGGTGGGGTGGGGTGGAGGTGGGGGTTCGCCTTAAAGTCCCAGGCAACCAACCTGGGGTCCAAGGAGGCAGAACGGTGGTGATGCGTGGAGATTCAGAAGGGTCGGGCCTGCAGCCTCAGTCTGCCTCCCTAGCTGTAGCAATTATTATTAACCCATGACCTAAACACTTCCACATAGTGAAGCATTCTTCCACCCATGTTATTTTGAAGTATGTCCTAGGTGTCACGTACAAAGGAACTTCAGAAAGTTTGTGGAAAAATGAAAAGTATGAGTTTATTTTGCAAAAACAATGTTTGAATCTATGCACAATTTTTCATAATATGCATTCCATGAATTTTTGAAAACCTCTTGTATTTTTCATCTATTCATATTTCAGTGTATGGCTACTGCAATTTTAATTTAGAATCATAAAATGAAGTAGGTTAAATATCATATTATCTTTTTCACTTAGAAGCTTTAAATACCTTAACTTGCCTCTTACTGCAAACACTTACATACTTTAATCCAGTGTGATTATTTATAAAATAAGCATTACACACACAAATACAAGAAGTTCAAGTGTTTAGATGTAGAGTAAATAATAGAGTATTTATTCCTAGAGGCTCCTGTACTTACCAGAGGCTGCTGCTTCTTATCTTAGTACTTCTGAGTCTTTCAAGAAATCAGTCCTTTTTTGCTATTTTTTTTTTGTTTGTTTTATACTTGGTCTAGATTCTTTCCTTAAGATTCTGACAATCTTGACAAATTGTCCTTCCTTCCTTCCATCCATCCTTCATTCCTTTTTTCTTCCTTCTTTTTCTTTCTTTCTTTTTCTCTTTTTGTTTTTGTCCTTTCATTGTCTCTGTTTCTTATCTCTCCTTCCTTTTCCCCTTCTCTCTTTCTGATCTTAGTTGCATCATCTGAAATACTGATGCTGGCATCACCAAGAAAATTTCCTCTGCTCTTTTCTAAGAAATCTTGGCCTATCCCCTTTACCTAGAGGTAAGGACTTTTTAAATATCTATCATTACAGCATAGATTTTATTTTTCTGTTTTAGAATTTAGTATAAAAGAAATCATACAATATCTGCTTTTGTTTCTGTCCGTTTTAATTCAGCATCACATTTGTGAGGTTTCTTGCTGTTGATGTGTATATCAATAATTGGGATTTTTTGCTTGTCTTACTTTTTGCTAAGTGCTAGTTCATTGTACAAATATGTCATGACTTCTTTATCCATCTCCCTGTTGATGGACATTTGGGTTGTTTTCAGTCTTTGATGCATGAAAAAAGCTGCCATGAGTATTTTTATATGAGTATCTTTGAAAGTCCATATTTTCATCTTTTGGGAAAATACCTGATCAGTTTTTTTTTTGATCTATGTTTTTATTTCCCTTAAGTAAATATTGTTAAGTCTTATAGATATTATGAATTTTATTTATGCATTTGAAAAAATCAGCTTTGAGTTCTTGATTGTATTTTTTGCTTTTCTATTGTCTTTGTTATTTTTATTTATTGGAGAGATTTTTCCTATAGGGTGCATGTGCTCGCCAGAAAGACAGAGAGAGAAAGAGAAATAGAAAGTGAGAAATCACCTTTCAGGAGAATGACCACGCCGCAATCCGTTCTCCTCCATTCTCTAGGGATCTGAAACATGTACGCACATGCACCCAGCTGGAATTTAACCCACCAGGTCTGGGACTCGAACTGCATTGAATACATGGGAGTCCAGTGAAATAGCCATTACACCAACTGCTGGTCCTGTGTTGTCTTTTGTATTGACTTCACTCTATTTATTTCTCCTTGTTTGAGATTTAATTCATTCTTCTTTCTCTAATTTCTCTCTCTCTTTTCTTTTAAAGATAATTCTTGCATGGGGTGTGTGTACTTGCTGGAGAGACAGAGAGAGAAAGTGAGAAATTACTCCCCAGAGGGGATGGCCATGCTACAATCCCTGCTCCATTCTCCTCTCAGGATTTAGGGCATGCATGTACACATCCCTGGTATGATTTTCAAACTTCCAGGTCCAGCTCTTGAACCATTGTCTGCCATGTGGGAATCCAACACCTTAACCATCAGACCAATAGATGGCCCCCATTTTTCTAGTTCCTTATGATGAAAATTTAGATTATTGATCTGAGATCATTTTCTTTTCTAATGTTAGAATTTAATGTGATAAATTGCTCTCTAAGCAATACTTTAATTTCATACCACATATTTTAGTATGCTGTGTGTTCATTTATATTCATTTTTTTCCTATGTGTTTCCAGTAACATTTTTTTACCTATTTTATTTAAGTGTGGTTTTACCGTACATATTATCACCAATGGATAATTGTATGGTAATATCTTTGACTTAATCATATACAGTGTATTCAGGAGGGTAAAATTCACTTGGTATATTGTAATGATACACATTAATTGAATGTAAAAATAAGTAATTTTTTCTAAAAAATGTGATTTTAAATACTGGGAAATTTCCAGACATTTTTCTGTTATTGACTTCCTGTTTAGTTCCATTATGGATAAAAAACATACTTTGAATGATTTCAGTCCTGTTAAACTTATTGCTGATTAATTTATGGTCCAGGATATGGCCTATCATAATAAATAATTCTTTCTTCTTTCTAATAAAATTTTGCTAGAGGACTTGTGTGCTTGCTGGAGAAAGACAGAAAGAGAAAAAGGG
>NW_006159775.1:2346968-2376682 GCF_000334495.1 Tupaia belangeri chinensis
AAAGAGAGAAAGTTCCTTCCAAGAGCAGGCAGATGGCCCCACACACAATCTCTTGTCTTCCATTCTCCTCTCAGGATTTTGACATATAAGCACATGTGCCTGGAGTGGTTTTCAAGCTGCTGATTCCAAAATTGAACTGCACCATTGGCCATATAGGATTTAGCTGCCTTTACCGCCATGCCATTGGCTGGCACTTTTCTGTTCCTGAATTAAGTGTTCTATAAATTGCATTTAGGGCAAGCTTGTTGTAATATCTTCACAATCTTTTATATCTATTATTTTCTATCAATTTATCATATCAATTACTGAGAAAGAGGTAATTAAAACAACACATATGAATTATCTTAGAGTTTCTTCTTTGGGTCAGGACTCTGGGCCTGGCTTAGCTCAGTCTTCTGGTTCCAAATTTCTCACAAGCCTGTTGTCTTCACAATGCTTGGCAGGAGGGATTCATTTTCTAATTCACTAATGTGTTTACTGGCAGGGTTTTTTGAATAAATATAATTTTTTTTAAATTTCTTTTTGAGAGGTTTTTTTCGCTATTGGGGCGCATGTGCTTGCCAGACAGACAGAGAGAGACAAAGAGACAGAAAGCGAGAAATCACCCCCCCAGGGCGGATGGTCACGCCGCAATCCCTTCTCCTCCATTCTCCTCTCGGGATCTTGGGCACGCACGCACACGTGCACGGCGTGAGTTCTAAGCCACCGGGTCCGGGACGCGAACCGCGGTCGACTATGTGGGAGTCCAGCGACATAGCCATTATGCTAACTGCTGGTTCCCCTGAGCCTCCCATTTAAGATCTGCTGTGTAGAGACCTTAGTTACTTTCTTGCCCAATGGGCTTTTCACAGACCATCAACCAACATGGCAGTGATTACAAGAGAGCAAGGATGTGAAAGAACAAGCGACAGTGCTAGCGAGAGAGAGAGAGAAGCCTTTGTTACCTGATTACAAAAGTCACCTGACATCACTTCTGCTATATTTTTGGCATTTGAAACAAGTTATGAGGTCACCTCACAGTCAAGTACAAGGATAGCAGGAGTTGAGGGTCATTGGAATACATCAGAAGATGCCTTTTATATTAGTGGATTTGTCTTACTCTTTTTTTCCTATCTTTTTTTGCTTCATGTGTAATATTTTGAAGCTTTTATATTAGGTACATAGATACATAGGCTCATTATATCTCCTTATAGAAAACCCATTTGTTAGTGTGAAATGACCTTAATCTTTTTTTCAACCTCAGATTTGTATTCTCTACTGTTTTTTTCCCCTCAATTGCTCATCTCTTCTCTTTCAGTCTTTTAAAATTTTTCCTGATCAGTCTTGCTTTGCTAGAGGTTAATCAACCTTGCTAATACTATCAATAAAAAGAAAAAAAACAGTTTTTGGCATATATGTGGATCTTTCCTTTTGGTGTCTTCTGACTATCACTATCTTTTAAATAGAGTATAAAGTTCATTAACATTTAAAGTAATGACTAATACGGTTGAATTTAGGTCTACTATTTTGTTATTTAATCTCCTATGTTCCTCTTTTTCTGTCTGTTTTGAGTCATAAGCTATTTTTTGAATTTTAAATACATTGATTTTTAGCAATAGTTCTTTGAATTTGTTTTCAATGGTTGCTTTAGTGAGTACAACATATATCTTTAAACTTTATTAGTCTAATTAGAGTTAATATTGAACTACTTTGTGTAAAATGTAGACATCTTACAAATATGTAGATCGGTTTATCTCCCACCATAACCTTCACAGTATAATTTTAAAATATATTTCTTCTATTTATAGTATAATCTTATAAAATTTTCTTTATTTTCTTTATTTAAGAAGCTTTTGCCTTAGGGAGTGTGTGGTCACGAGAGAGAGAGAGAGAGAGAGAGAGAGAGAGAGAGAGAGAGGCAATGAGAGGGAAAGTGAGAAATTACCTCCTGGGGGATGGCCAAATCACAATCTCTTCTCTTCCGTTCTCCTCTCAGGATCTTGGGCATGCATACACATGCACCCAGTGTGATTTTCAAGCCACTGAGTCCAGGACTCAATAGTGATCAGTCATGTGGGAGTCTAGTGAAATGACCACTATGCCATCTGTTGGCCCCAGTTTTTCTTTAAGTAATAATATGTGAGACTAGCCAATGGTGAGATGGTTAAGATGGTTAAATCCCAGATGACTTTTCTGTGCTTGAGTCCCAGACCCAGAGAAAAGAAGAGACTGTGGTGTGACCATCCCTTAAGAAAAAGACATAATTTCTCACTTTCCCTTACTCTCTGTCTCTCTCCATCTAGTACATATGTCCACTGGTAATTTTTTTAAATTAAAAATTTAAACAATAACATGCATTTTAAAGAAATAGAGAACAACCATTATCTTTCATATTTATGGAGATATTTGCTTTTATGTTATTTCTTTTTTTAGTATCTGAGCTTATCTCTGGCATAATTTCTTTTAGCCTAATACCATTCCTTTATTATTTCTTTTAGTGTAATACAGCAAATTCTGATTTAAAAAATGTGACTTTTTTTCACCTTAATTCTTGAAAGATATATTCTGTTGTTACAAGGCGATAGTTTGACAGCATTTTTTTCCCCTTGTTTTTCTGTCCTCTTTAATTTCTGGTGTGATTCTATAGGACTCTCCTCCTATAGAAGGCCAGTTTAAGGTTTAGCATGTTTGCAGCCATTTTGAAATTAAGAAAGACCTCTAATAAGAACAGTCTGGCAAAATGCAGTCGCAGGGAGGTCCAATTGAACTAGAAAGGAGTATTTGAAGGACTCAGGATAATTAATCAAGGGAAAATGATTGACTCTAATTGATTATAATAAGGAATGATTCGCATAGGCTTGTTTCTTGTACTTATAAATACTGAAAACGTATTGAGCTTTTGGACAGTTTAATGGTACTTGCTAACTGTCTTCTAGTAACTGGTTATAGGATAAACTCACTTCTTCTCTAGCCTCTGCCTCTCATTTCATGAGAAATAACTTCCAGACTTAGTTTGTCTGGTAACACTGTTAGTAATTTTATGTTTTTATCTGATTGCCTTTGATATTTTCTCTGAATCTTTGGTTTCACCAATTTAACTATGCTCTTTTTCTTCATATTTTTTATGTTTTGTGTATTCTGAGAAACCTGGAATCTGTAAATATATGTATTTTACACAATTTTGGAAAGAGTCAACTATTATGTATTCAAATTTTATTTCTGCCTCATATTCTTATTCCTTTCTTTTTAAACTTTAATTGCTTGGCCACCTGCCCAGTCATGGAAACTGAGGTAAGGCTTTTCACTGGCCCCAGCACCAGCTTCAGCCCCAGCCCAGCTCTCCCAACCTCAGAGTCCCATCCACCCCTACCAGGAAGGGCAGCCCCCAGCTCTCTAGCAGAATCCAGTTTCATCTGCAGCCCCCTGCTCAGTCAGGGAAACTGAGGCAGGGCCTTTCACTGGCCTTGGCCCCAGCTCATGCCCCAGCCCAGTTCTCCCAACCTCAGAGCTCCCCTTCCTTCCTGCAAGAAAGGACGTCCCCCAGCTCTCTTGTAGAGTCCGTTTACATCTGCAGTTCCCTCCCACCTTCACTCCTCCTAGCCAGAAAGGTAGGCTGCTTTTTTTTTTCTTCTTCTTTCTTTTGCTAATTCCTTACTTCTTCTTATCCCATAGGGCAGCCCCCAGCTCTCCAGCAGAGCCTCATTTTATCTCCAGCCCCCTGGGGGCCATGACTTTTTCTTTTTTTCTTTTTCATACTCTTTTTTTTTCTTCCTTCTTATATTGTCATCTTCTCTTCATCCTCCACTCACTCAGAGGGACTAGACAGGTCGAGAATCATATTTTTCAAATACCCTAGTATTGTGCGGTTCCCTGGGATCCTCGTTTTTATCAAACCACCTGCAAAAAAGGATAAACTGCTCTTCAGATACCTGAATAGAAGACTCCTTCTGTGGGGACCACATTGCTAAACACAGCAAATAAGAGACTTTGGCACATATCAATACACAGCAAAAGGAAAGCAAACTTGTTCTCAGTGGCAGAAACATTCTCCAAAAGGTACCCAGTGGCCGAAAAAGAGCCTCAGGTTTCAAGAAACCAGGAAATATGTCTCCAAAAAGAACACAATAAATCTTCAATCTCTCGAAAAAACAGAAGTTACTGAAATGTCAGAGAAAGAATTCAGAACATTCATAGTGACAAAACTCTATGAGTTGGAACAGAAAAAAGACAACAAACTCCAGGAGACCAGGAAGTCCTTCCATGATTTGAAAGAAGATATGGACACTATAAGAAAGAATCAGATGGAATGACTAGAGATGAAGTCTGTAATATAGAAAATAAAAAACTCTCTTGAAAGTATGACAACTCAATTAGACCATGCTGAAGGTCAAATCTTGGATGTGGAAGATAAAACCTCTGACCTAGAAAAAAACACTAAAAAGATAGAAAAAATAACCCCCCCAAATGAAGATAATATATGAGAAATACTAGATTTCATTAAATACCTAAATATCTGAATACTTAGTATCCAAGAAGGTGAAGAAACTAGTAAGTGCATGATAAAATCTATTCCATAAAATCCTGGGAGAAAACTTTCCAAGTATAGAGAAGCACTCAAACATCCAGACCAAAGAAACACAAAGGACCCCAAATAGAATCACCCCAAGAAAATAATCTCCAAGGCACATCTTAGCCAGACTGGCCAAAACCACAGATAAAGATAAGATATTAAAATTGGCAAGAGAGAAACGTCAAGTAACTTACAGAGGTCATCCCATCAGGCTAACACCAGATCTTTCAACAGAAATAATGCAAGCAAGGAAAGAATGGTAAAATATATTGAAAGTGTTAAGAGAGAAACCATTCCAGCCAAGATTATTGTATCCAGAAAGATTATTCTTCATATGGGAAAAAATATTAAAATTTTCTCTGACAAACAAAATCTGAAAGAATTTGCCAACACCAGACCAGCTCTTTGAGAAACTCTGAAGAGAATCCCATTCTAGAAAAACTAAATAAATAAGGAAATAAAAAGGCAACCAAGACAATGGGCAACTTAAAGGTAGGGACAAGTCTGGAAATATCGATTATAACATTGAATATTAATGGATTAAATTATCCAATCAAGAGACACAGACTGGCTAAATGAATAGAAACCAGAAACCCTTTATCTGTTTCCTATAAGAAACGCATATCATGGAAAGACAGACTAAAAGTGAAGGGCTGGAAAAAGGTATCCCATGCAAATGGGAACCTACAAAGAGCTGGAGTTGCGATACTAATTTCTCACAAAATAACCTTTAAAACAGAAACTATATGAAGACACAATAAAGGACACTATATAGTAGTAAAAGGGCTAATCCATCAAGAAGATACAATGCTTATAAATATTTATGCACCTAACTCAGGAGCACCCAAATACGTGAAGGACCGTTATATCTTAAAGGAGAGATAGACTGTAATGCACTAATTGTTAGGGACCTCAACACCTCTCTGTCTCCTTTGGACAGATCATCTAGACAAAAAATAAGTAAAAAGATAAAGGATCTAAATGATACCATAAATCAAATGGACTTAGCAGACATCTATAGAACCTTCCACTCCAAAACCACAAGATACAGTTTTTTCTCACCTCCATGTGGATCCTTTTTGAAGATTGACCACATGATAGGGCACAAAGAAAACCTCTACAGATTCAAAGGCATAGAAGCTATATCTGACATCTTCTCTGACCATGATGGAATTAAACTTGATATAAATTTCAAGAAAAATCCTCAAAAATACACAAATATGTGGAAACTAAATAGTGTACTCCTGAATGACTTCCCAATTTCTGAAGAAATAAAGGCTGAAATCAAAGGATTTATGGAAGCCAATGACAAAGAGGACATGAGTTTCCATAATCTTTGGGACACTGCAAAAGCAGTCATAGGAGGGAAGTTCATAGCAATTAGTGCACATAAGAAGGAGATGGAAAGAAGGCACATGGGTCACCTAACATCATGCTTCAGAAAACTGGAAAATCAACAGCAAAAATGTCCCAAAATCTCCCGGAGAAATGAAATAATAATGATCTGAGAAATAAATGAAATAGAAAATAAACAAGCTCTACAGAAAATAAATGAAAGTGAAAGCTGGTTCTTTGAAAAGATAAACAAAATTGATACACCACTAGCTAGTCTAATTAAGAAGAGAGAAAGGAACCAGGTAAATCAAATTTGCAATGAAGCAGGCAATATAACAACAGACATAATAGAAATACAAAACATCATTAGAGGATACTATGAACAACTATATGCCAACAAACAAGAAAATTTGGATGAGAAGGACAAATTTCTGGACACATGCAATCTACCAATATTGAGTTAGGAGGATGTAGGAAGTCTAAATAGGTCTATAACAAGCCAGGAGATTGTATTAGTGATAAATAACCTCCCAACAAAGTAAAGCCCTGGTCCTGATGGCTTTACCTCTCAATTCTACAAAACTTTTAAAGAAGAGTTAAACCCCATTTTACTAAAGTTATTTCTAAAGATCCAAAAGGGTGGAACTCTCCCAAATTCTATGAAGCCTTCATCACCCTTATCTTTAAAACACACAAGAACAGGACAAGGAAGGAAAACTATAGACCAATATCTCTGATGAATGTAGATGCAAAAATTCTCAACAAGATACTAGCAAACTGTATCAAACAACATAGAAAGATTATACATCATGACCAGGTAGGTTTTATTCCAGAGATGAAAGGTTGGTTCAACATACATAAAACTACAAATGTTATACTCTGTATTTACAGAAAGAAAGATAAAAACCATAGTATCATATCAATTGATGCAGAAAAGGCATTTTATAAGATACCACATTCCTTCATGATGAAGTCTTTCAACAAAATCAGCATGGAAGGGTCATTCTTCAACCCAATAAAAGCTATCTATGATAAAACCTATAGCTAACATCATCGTGAATGGGGAAATCTGCCAAAAATTGGTACAAGAAAAGGATGCCCACTTTCTCCTCTTCAATATACTACTGGAAGTCCTCACCAATGGAATCAGAAAAGAGAATAAAATAAAAGGCATTCAAATAGAAAAAGAAGAGGTGAAATTATCTTTCTTTTCAGATGACATGATTGTATACATAGAAGACCCAATGTTATCCATGAAAAAATTCCTGGAATTAATAAAGGAATACAGAAAAGTTACAGGAGACAAAATCAACATACAGAAATCTATAGCATTTGTATATATGAACAACAGGCAGACTGAGATAAAACTGAAAAAAATAATTCCATTTACCATAGCCACAAAAAGTATAAAACACCTAGGAATAAATCCAACCAAAGAAATTAAAGAACTCCACAGGGAAAACTATGAGAAGCTAAAAAAAGAAATTAAAAATGTCTCAAAAAAGTGGAAGGATATCCCATGTTCCTGGATTGGAAGAATTAATAATAATATTAAAAATGGCAAATCTACCCAAATAAATCTACATATTTAACACAATCCCAACCAAAGTGCCAGAGACTTTCTTCACACATCTAGAAAATACAAACATACAATTTGTCTGGAATCATAGAAGACCTCGTATTGCGAAAGCAATCCTACACAAGAAGAGTGGAGTGAGCAGCATATCACTACCTGACCCAAAAATATACTATAAAGCTGTGATAATCAAAGCAGCATGGTATTGGCACAGAAACAGACAGGTGGATCAATGGAACAGAATAGAGATCCCATACATAAACTCTCAAACATACAGCCAACTGATTTTTCACAAAGGGTACTAGTCAATACAGTGGGGAAAGGAAAACTTCTTTAGCCAATGGTACTAGAAAAACTGGATAGCCACCTGCAGAAAGATGAATCTGAGCCCCTACCTCTCAACATTGACAAAAGTCAACTCAACGTGGATCAAAGATATAAACCTAAGACCCCAAACTATAAAACTACTGGTGGGAAAAATTGGGGAAACTGTGGGAGACATTGGGGAAGCAAAGACTTCTTAAATAAGACCCCCAAAGCACAGTCAATAATACCTAAACTAGACAAGTGGGATTACATCAGATTAAGATGTTTCTGCATGGCAAAAGCCATAGTAATTAGTGTGAATTGACAGCCCTCAGAATGGGACAATATTTTTTTAAACTATGCTTCAGATAAGGGACTGATAAACAAAATACACAGGGAACTCAAGCAGCTTTCCCAAAAAAGGATGGTCAACCTAATTAAAAGATGGGAGAATGAGTTGGAAAAACCACTCTCTAAGGAAGATATATGAATAGCCAAAAGGCATATGAAAAAATGCTCAACATCCCTCACTATAAAGGAGATGCAGATAGAAACTACCATGAGATACCACCTAACCCCAGTCAGAATGACTAAGATTAAAAAACAAACAAACAAACAAACAAACAAAATAAACACACAAAGATAAGTACTGTTAGGAGTGTGGCGAAAGGAAAACTCTCCTACACTGCTGGTGAGAATGTAAATTGGTCCAGTCACTGTGGAGAACAATATGTAGATTCCTCAAAGATCTACAAATAGAACTACCATATGATCCAGCAATACCACTCCTTGGTATCTACCCAAAGGACAGAAGATTCCTAAGTCAGGAAAGTGCTTACACATCGATATTTATTGCGACATTATTCACAGTTGCTAAGACATGGAATCAACACAAATGCCCATGAACAGAGGAATGGATTGAAAAATTGTGGCACATATACTCTATGGAATACTATTCAGTCACGAAAAACAGCAAGACCCTGGCTTTTGACAAGAAGTGAATGAATATGGAAGATTTACTGCTGAGTGAAGCAAGCCAGGCTATGAAGGAGAGACACTGTATGTCTCCCCTTAAGCTATACCGAGTGTCCACACTCTATGGCAGAAACTGAATGAATAGAGGATATAGAAACATTGAAAATGATTATAAATACCAAATACAGTGGGAAGAGAGTGGTTGAATGGGGAGAGTCTAAGGAAAGACATTAAGGAGAAAAATAGAGAAGCATGGCATTTATAGCACAAAGAAATGGGCTATTACCTGTTGAAGATAACATGCATAGTATTCTCAACTGGACTGGTGAGAAATGTATACATGTTGGAATATTCACTTTGCAAGCTAAGTGACATATGTGATTGAACATATAAAAGAAATTGAAATAAACAACTTTAATTGCATATATGTTAAACCATTATTTTTGTTCAAGTTTTTTCTATGACTTCTTTAGATAATAAAAAGAGAAAGTATAGACCAGTACTCCTGATTAATACAGATGCAAAAATTCTCAACAGGATATGAGTAAATCAAATCCAGCAGTATATGGGATAAAGGCTTTATCCCAGATAGGCTTTATCCCAGAGTCACAAGGATGGTTCAACATATCTAAAACACTAAATGTAATACATCACAATAACAGAAGGAAAGAAAAAACATACAATCATATAAATTGATATAGTGAAAGCATTTGACAAAATGCAACATCCCTTCATGATTCATATTCTCAGCAAAATAGATAAAGAAGGTACACTTCTTAACAAAATAAAATTCATATATGATAAACCGATATGTATCATATTAAATGGGAAAAATTTGTAAATTTTTCCACTAAGAACTGGAACAAGACATGGTTTCCCACTTTCTCCACTCCTTTTCAACATAGTGTTGGAAGTTCTAGCAGTTCTTGACAAGTTCTTGTCAATATAGTCAGACAAGAGAGTAAATTAAAATGAATTAAAATAGGAAAAGAAGTGAAATTGTCTGTATGCATATACAACACAATTATATACATAGAAATGTCAATAAATTCAGAAAATTGGCAGGATACAAAATTAACATATAAAAATCTATAGCATTTTTATATACCAACAATGAACAGACTAAGGCAGAACTAAAGAAAGCAAATCCCATTTACAATAGCCACAGAAAAGATATCTAGGAATAAACCTAACCAAAGAGATAAAAGACCTCTGCAAGGAAAACTGAAAAAAAAATTGAGTATGATAAAAAAAGAAAGAAAGAAAGAAAAAGAGAGAGAAAGGAAGGAAGGAAGGAAGGAAGGAAGGAAGGAAGGAAGAAAGAAAGAGAGAGAGAGAGAAAGCAAGCAAGCAAGCAAGCAAGCAAGCAAGCAAGCTATTCCATGTTTTTGGATTGGAAGAATCAATATAATCAAAATGTCAATTATACTCAGATTAATTTTCCCAATTCAATGCAATTCCAATCAAATTACTAGTCACATTATTCACAGAAATAGAAATAAAATCATAACATTTATCTGATATTATAAAAGGCACAAATTGTCAAGGCAATGCTGTACAAAAATAATAAAGTAGGAGGCGTCTCATTGCCTGACTTCAAAATATATTACAAAACTATGATAATCAAAACAGTATGTCAATAACACAAAAACAGATGCATAGACCAACGGAACATAATAGGGAATTCAGAAATAAATCCCAAAACATAGAACCAAGTGATTTTTCACAAAGGACACAAAACTGTGCAAAGGGGAAAAGAAAATCTCTTCAGCAAATGCTGCTGGAAGAACTGAATATGCACCTGGAGAAAAACAAAGCTAGACCCTACTCTTATTATTAACAAAAGTAAACTAAAACAATTATAGAAAAATCTAAATGTAAAGCCTCAAACTGTGAAATTGCTGGTGGAAAACACAGGGGAAACACTTGAGGGAATTGGAGAAGGCAAAGATTTTTTTATATAAGACTCCTAAAGTGTAGGTATTAATTAAAAAATAGATAAATTGTATTACACCAAGCTAAAAAGCTTCTGCACAACAAAGGGAACAATAATTGGAGTAAAGAGACAACCCACAGAATGAGAGAAAATATTTGCAAGCTATGGTTCAGGTAAAGGAATATTGATCAGAATATATAGAGAACTCAAGGAAATAGAGAACTCAAGGAACGCAGCAGGAAAATAAAAGAAAGAAAGAAAGAAGAAAAGAAAAAAAAAATGGGGCCAGCAGGTTGGCTTGGTGGTAAAGGCAGTAGACTCCCACATGGTCCACCATGGTTTGAGTCCTGGACCTGGTGACTTGCTTTTTCTCTCTCTCTGGTGAGCATGTGTGCCCTATAGCAAATTAAAACTAATAATAAAAATTTAAAAATCATTGTTTTTAAAAAGAAAGAAAAAATGAATAATTCAATAGAAATAGCTCTCTAAGAAAAGCATATGAATGGGCAAAAAGCTTATGAAAATATATTTATCATCTCTTATCATGAGGATAATACAAGTTAAAACCACAATAAGATATCAACTAACCCTCATCAGAATGTCTATGAACAAAAACATAAAGAATGACAAATGCTGGTGAGGCTGTGGTGAAAAGAAAACCTTCCTGCATTGTTGATGATTTGCATGGTAATCGTGCTGGAAAAATAAATGTAATACATTGTAAAGGTATGTGCAATTAAATGCAATGTAAATATTATGATAAATATAATTTTTTAAAAGTGCCTTTTCTAGTCAGTTCAATTTACTAGTTTTCAAGTATAGATGTAACCCTGTATTTTAGCAAAGCTTAATGAAGCATAGACAAGGCATAGTCTTTTGTGTATGACTTAAAGCAATTTCTGTGGCAGGAAAAGAATGGAACAATTATTACTAAATGAATAAGAACATATGTATATTCTGTGTAGCTGTCCTGATTTACTTTGTTTTTGCTCTGGTGAATGAAGTGGCAAATAATGAAGAACCTCAATAGAGATTTTAAACTAAATTTCTCTTGGCATTAATTTCTTGGCTAGAATGGAGGAGGTTTACTTAAATGCCTATAACATTCTTAAATGAAGCCTATTTCCTTTATGAAGGACCTCTTCAGTTTCATATATCTCCTCTTACTAAATGTGTGCAATTAAGATTGTAGCATCATAAAATTTAATTAACTGACAGGTGGGATCTCTGTAGGTGAATGCTGTGAATTTCCCTTTTCATTGGGTATAGATCCTGTAGGATTATATATCAATACTTCTCAAACTTTTATGTGTATAAGCATCACTTGGTGATTTTGTTAAAATGCAGATTCTAATTCTAGTTTGAAGTAATGTGAGTTTCTGCCTTTCTAACAAGATCCCAGGTGATGCCTCTGCTGCTGGTCTGAGGACCACCCTCCAAATTACTAGATTACATTGTTGACTTCCCATGTCAACTGAGATGGAGTTTAGGAAAATTGCTCCTATTTCTTCCCTCGTAAATTGTGATTATTGTAACATGAAACGTTTTAAGTTTCCTAGACCAAACGCTTTGTGTACAATAAATTCCCGATGATATCAGTCAGAGTGCTCCATGATTTCAGATTATCTTGGCAATTATTTTTTCTGGCACACATTTTAAACACACTTCAATGTTCAGGTAATACTCTTCTTGTTTTCACAATGGTATAGTGTTCACATATAATAAAATGTACTAACTATAAGGGAATTTAGCTATTACTCCAGCTTCTTTCTTCACAGATGAGGAGATTGAGGCTAGATTATATGACTTGAGCACTTTCATGTTTCAAGGCTCTTTTACATACAAAAGTATTGTGTAGATTTGGAAGCAGATAATAATGTGGTTTTTAACTGCACAAAACTATTAAATTACCTGCTTTGATTTTGACTTCACCAGTCAGTTCCATGAAATAGAACTGCCTTAAACCACTCAGTTACTTTCATATTTAGTAGGCATGGTATAGCTAGAAATCTCTTTAGCCAAGAGAAAACCAGTACTTTGCATTGTATCGGAGGTACCAATTAGGAACATTTACTGGAATGGTAATAATTACACTTTGATAGTAAACATTCAGTTCACTAAATTAAGTTTTGTTAAATCAGAAAACATTTCTTACAATGTTCTCACAAAACACACACATAAAAGAGACTTTGATTAAATGCAAGATATAACTAATAGTTGAGTATAAATTAAAAATATGACAACCAATATGAATGGTTAAGTCCCTTCATTTTTTTCAGATGTGATAGTCAAGGTGACACCTTAATATTTTACCTGCCTAATTTTAGTGAAGTTTTATCCAAAATTAAGATGGATACCTCCCTGACTCCATGTTTAGGCCTGCATTTTTCTCAGTGCACAGCATATTCTTCCTTTATATCTAAATGTGCTTCAGACTTAAATCTCTAAAACTGAACTCATATTTTCTGTTTTTTTTAAACACTTTTCCTTGTTAAACTTAGTGAAAATATAATTCTCCCAAGATCAAATTGAAATTGTCTTCAACTTTTTTCATCCTGTCTATGTACCATATCAACTGATTTAATTGATTCCCCTTTCCAAAAGATCTTCTGTCCAAAGAAGATTCTTCTTTCCAAAGAAAAAAATCTTACTGACATCACCCTGCTCAAACTTACACCTATCATTAACTCATACCTATTTTAAAAAACATTTCCCCTATTGATTTTTTTGTATTCTAATCTCTCTCTCCTTTAATGCATCCTTAATTGTTAACACCAGATCATTCTTTTTAAAACCATTATTATGCTTGCCTTAACCTGAATCCTTGAATCCCATTATCTGTAGAAGGATGCACAAATTCGTAGATTACCATTCTAGGCTCTTTATTACTCAGCCCCAATCCGCCTTTCAGGCTGTACTTTATACTAATCCCAATACAATCCCTGTACTATGGTCATATTTCTTGATGCTCTGTCTCCCAAGGGTGATGCATAATTTCTGTCCCTTATGTCTTTTGCCATTTCTCTAGGCTCGAAGGCATTAATTCCTCTTCTGTTCCCATGGTGATAAATTTAAGCAAAAACTACAAAACTTTTGACTAGTAAGAAGCTTTGGAGTTAATCTAGTTCAATTTCTCACCTCTTGTACCAGTTTAACATTGAAGAAACAGAATCAGAAACATTTAGGTTCATATTTATTAACATTTAATGAGGACTGTACTAATCATTGTATAAACTCAGTTGTCTTGAAAATTATGTGATTCTCCTATGGGGAATTGTAACACTACAATCCATTCTCTCAGGATTTGGATACACACGCACATGGTGTGTTTCTCAAACCACAAGATTTGAAACTCGAATATGTGTTAGCCATATGTGATCCAGTTGCCTTAACCCCCAGACCATGGGCTCGCCTTTCTCTCTTAAAAAAAAAATAAAAAGTAAAATTTTTAAAAGGTTTATTATTTATTTGTTTTATGTGTGTGTGTGTGAGAGAGAGAAAGAAGTACTTTCAATAGAATCTCTCTCTACATACTCCTGTCCCCAACATAGCCCTCTCAGTAAGGCAAGATCATAGGCATGCACATACATACGTGTATGTACAGGTCCATTTGAGAACTAAACCCTGATCTTACATATGGCCTCCACGTTGTAGAGTGTTGTGCTAGAAGCCAGGCCTCTCATTTCTTCACGTATAATTCTTCAGCTATAAATTTCCCTATAATGACTTATTAGATGCATTCCACAAAGTTTTTTTATGTTATATCTTAATTTTCATTTGAAAGTAATATTTTCATTTTTTTTAAAGTTTATTTAGTTCTACCACTAGTGAGAGACAGAGAAACAACACTTCCAAAGGAATCTTTGATTTCATGATCTACTCCTGGTTTCAGCAATCCTTAGATCATTGAAGTGCTTATGCCTGGTGTACTCAGGGAGGTCTCCAGATATTAACCGGAAACCTTCCCAGAGAGGGTCACATTTTTCCACTGTGCGTCTATGCACTCCACATCACCCCCATGTGCTTCCTGATTTTTCTTTTGCTTTCTTCTTTGATTGCTTACCTCAATTTATGCTTTTTAAATTCCATGTATTTGTGAGTTTTTCTAATTTTTTATGCAATTGATTTATAAATCCATTCTTTTGTATTTTGAAAAAATACCTTAAACTATGGTTATCCTTTGAAATGTGTTGAAAGACTCTAAGGAGTGCAGAAGAAGACTATAAGCAGACAGAATATTTTAAATATTAATCATAAAGGCAATAACATAGTGGGTTAATAGATTAACATGTCATATCTTCCTCATTATTTTCTCAAACAAAATAGATCATGTTAAATGTAATTTTAATATGCCACTCCTTAGATGGTGTCAGCATTCACACTGCTTCCATAGTGTTTTCTGTAGTAGAATTTTACCTTGGGATCATATTCAGACACAGTTTCTGCTCCAAAGTAATGATCTCTTAGAGTAACCTTAGCAGCTTATGAAATCCTGGCACATACAGGATGGTTCTTAATTTCTTTTATCACAATAATTCTGTAAAGCAAATAAAACTAAAGGTTTACCCAATGAGATAATCAATGACAGATCTCATTTATTGTCCCTCATCTATTTCTGATGTATAATTCATTTGATAATCTCTCTAGACATAATATGTTATTAGCACCTGCATTTTACTTTAAGAATTTATTGCCAGAGGTGCACGCATGAGAGAGAGAGAGAGAGAGAGGGAGAGAGAGAGAGAGAGAGAAGGGGAGAAAGGGAGAGAGAAGAGAGAAGAAGAAATCACCTTTCAACAGGGCACGGTCATGCTGCAATTCTCCCTCCTTTGTCAATCCCATCAGAACTTTGAGTGTGCACACGTGCCTGGCCCCTGTACCTACATTTTAATAGGACTCTTATTCTGCTGCTGAACTGTTCCTTTAGTAATTGCACTTGGAGTCTACAATATAATTTGTAGGTTTAATTAGACAAAAGCATCTTCTAACTCCAAATGCTCCGTCTCTGTTCTTAGTTGCAACTCTCCCTCTCTGACCATCACTGTCTACTTCCTCTATAGGGAATTACCTTTCCTAAGAGTTTTCAGGAGTGTTCTGAGTTTACCTTGTCATCGTACTCATCACCTGACTATAAATACTCCTTCTCACTAGCATTAGCAAAGTTCCAGGTCATTCTAGATAGTCAAGTAATATTCTTGGGTAAAAAAAAAAAAGTGCATTTTTGTATATAAATGTGTATTTTTCTACCTCTTCTTAACTGGTTTCTGTTTTCTAGTGGTTTGATTTTTTTTCACCCTTGTTTAGTTTGCTAATCATTATCGTCATTCCTTTTTTAACCTTTCATGTAAAATGCCATAAGTTGTACTAGAGGAATTAGAGTAATTAAGTAAAATGAAATGTTGCAAGTTGGGGAAAACAGAAAATTATCCTGTTTAGTATTCACCCAGTTGCAAATTAAAATCTTATAAACTTTTGAAAAATTTTTGATGTTGATGCTATTATATTTCAGGGGCTCAATAAACATTAGCTGAATGAATGAATAAATGGCTCACACTAAATATTCTCAATGTTGAGGATAAGTGAGCAGGGACAGAACCCAAAGTAAACTGTTCCCCACTCTGGCAGAAACAGGACAAGGTAGCTGTGTCCAGAGTTACATAATTCTCTGAAGACCTTTTTTGCAGAGCTGTACAATTGGGGGGAACTTAAGTAACACTTACCCTGTCTTCTCATAGCTAACATTGATGTGTGGTAATATTCTTTTAATTAAAATTTCATTTATAAATTTAAAATTCTATTTAAATACTAAAATTTCATACTTATATAATACTCATTGCTTATTATGTGATGTTACATATTATATATTGTGTAATAATTTACTGCCTTTAAAATGATGTTTATAAGTCAGGTTATATGCAAAGAAAATTTAATATACTATGTGAATAAACAGGTTCTACAAAATATGTCTGGATTTACTAGAAAACAGTCAGTACACATAAGTTCATACATGTTTAAAAACCTCTAGAAGGGAGATCAACAGTTAGCATAATGGCTATGTTACTGAATTCTCATGTAGTTGACCACAGTTCGAGTCCTGGACCGGGTGGCTTAAATTCGCGCTGGGCGTGTGTGCGTGTGTGCCCAAGATCCCAAGAGGAGAATGGAAGAGAAGAGATTGTGGCGTGGCCATCCCCCCGAGGGGTGATTTCTTGCTTTCTGTCTCTCTGTCTATCTCTGTCTTTCTGGTGAGTGCACACGCCCTATAGCAAAAACCTCTCCAAAAAAATCAAACCTGTAGAAGAATCTAGAGCACAACAATAATTGCTCATTGAGGCTGTCTCTAAGCAATGAGACGAAAAATAATTTTTAATTTTTTCATTGTACTTTTTATTTGCATATTTAAAAATGACATCCTAAATCTGTTTCAGACTTGAAAAACAAACTAAAGCAGTGCAGTTATTGTCAATAATTTGTGTTATGCTTTCAAACCACCTATTGCTTATATTTAATAGTGCCAGGTGATATCTTGGCCTTAAGAAGGAAGAATGACTGGGGAAAAACCCAAAATAAATGAGAATGAGTTGACAAAACAAAACAAAACAAAACAAAAATCCCTCCAGAAATACTTAAAAGTCACAATTAGGTTCTGCTTTATCAACATTGCCTATTGTGTAAGGGATTAGAGAATGTGGGACCCCAAGGTTGTGGCTGTAATGGTGAAGTGTTAAATCCCAATGGTGAGAGTAAAGGAAAGGAAGGAAGGAGATGATCGATCACTTAGTCTAAAATGGTACTTGCTGGCATATATCAAGTAAACTACTCCATAATCTGCTTATCTGGTTTTTAAGTTTAAAAACGAAGTTGAACCAATTCTGTTGAAATTTGCTTACATCAGCTAATTAAAATATGTTCTGTGTCTTCCAGCAGATTAAACAAATATTAACCTAGGTTGAATATCTATTTTTAATATATTTCCTCTTTAATGAAATCAGTTGTTTGGAGAACAAGGTGATTATGAACTGCAATTAAAATTAATTAATTACATTTTAAAAACATATTAAACAGCATCACCGTATTTTGAAAGCTTCAGGGATCCTTCAAAAATATCTAGCCATTTTCGGTTCTTACAAATAAAAAATACTAATGATTCCTTAATATTAAAAAAGTAAGATTTCAAACTTTTAGTGGTCTTCTGTTACATTTTTAATAGCATAAATCAATACTCTAATAAGATCCCATTTCAATGGATTATTATATCATTTAATTCTATTTTAATCTGTATGTTTCTCATCCAATTCTCTTTATTTCCCTTGCATTTTATTTGTTGAAGACATGAAATCAATTCTTTGAAGAATTCCTCACAATTCAAAATCTACGGTTTGTTTCTTCATAGCATTGTATAACTTCCCTCTCTCAAGTATGCAGTTTCTATAAATTAGTAATGGGAAGTGGTAAAGGTTTTATTAGATCCAGGTTAGTTTAATTTTAAAATTTTATTTTTAATTTGTCAGTGAGCATGTGTTCTCTCCTGAGAAAAGAGACAGAGTGAGAAGGAAAGTGGGAAAGTATACCTTTGGGGCATGGTCATGTTACAATCTCCCCCATCTCCCTCCTTTCAGGGTTTTGGGTGTGTAGGCACATGTGCCAGATCTGTCTTTTAAGCAGCTGGGTGCAGGATTCTGTCATGTGGACTCTATCTGCTTTAACCACTTGGCCAAGGGCTGGCCCAATTTTTGTTTATTTTAAAGGACCATGTCATAGGTAGTGATGTATTCTTCCAGCAGGAAACACCCAGTCCTACCTGCCTCCCTCTCTTTAGGTGGTGTTAATAACCCTTGATTTGCAAAGTCTACATCCATTTGGTGTTGCAAAATGGTAGTAGCCACATTTTATAATTTCTTTGTCACTTGCTGTCTCCAGTACTTCTGTTGTAAAAATTCAGAAGCAGCTTTTACTCATCTACTATTTGGTTATCCAAGGGATATGTTTTATATTAGAAAGGCAAGAGAAATGCTCCATTCTTTTGATTTCTTTACTATTTTCAAAATATTGAGTAGGGTTATTACACCCATCATGTATTTAAACATATTGATATGTTTTACTTATAGAGTGTCAAATTGATTCATGCTTGACTAATGGGACCTTCTTCAAGTTGGCTATACGTTTTATTGACATAACCCTAATAGTATTTGACAGGTGGATTACTTGCTATCTGACATTCCAAACCGATTTTGTAGGTTTCTGACCCCCAGACTGAAATCAGCCTTTCCTCTAGGGATCCCTACTTCTTTCTCTTTTTTTGTTCTTTCTCTCTCTCCTTTCATTCGTTCATTTATTCTTTTTTATGTTGTTGTTCTTTCTTTCCATTGAAAAATAATCTTTCAAGACCAGAATCTGGGAATTACGGCATTTATTGCAATTAGTTTGTTCATTGTTTCTTAATCTATTAGCAAAATTCTGGGGGAAAAATAAGATCCATCATGAGTTTGTATTTATACTTCTAATTCAAAATTAAGTCTACATTTGAATTCATTCTTTTCCTGTACAAAATGCAAGTCAAAGTAGCAAGAACTAAGAACTAGAGGATCACATAATTTTATTTGTTTTGTAGTTCAAAAATGCACCTATATCAATTTCAGAATACAAATAGAAGACTATTACCAACAACATGTTTACTTAAACTAGTTGAGTTACTGTTATTACAGTTGGTTTTGTCTTAAGTAATACATGCATCAAATTCTTATGCTTTCGAGTCATTTGAAAATTTGCCTTAGTTTGTGATTAGGCCACAAGTTGTATTTTCCTTTAGGTCCAGTGGTTTCATTTATATTCAGTTTTTCTTTTTTTTGTTAAAATTTAGTTTAGTTTTATAATTATGTAAAATATATTTGTGATTCTAAATTCAAATCATGAATCTTTGTGTGATATTTCTTCAATGCTTCTGGTTATCTAAACCTCACGTTCTAGTTCTTTTCTCAGGCAAGGTCCATGTTTCTTAAATTCCTGCATGCTCATTAAAATTTATGGACTTTAAAATAAAAAGTAATTATCTGATATTTTATCCTGATTCTTAAGAGTGCAAACAGCACTTTGTGTATAATAGAGTCCTGAAAGAGTCTCTTCTTGTATAGAAATGACATGCATCCCTGATCCATCTAACATGATTTTACTTTTCTCAGTAGGAAATCTCCTGATAAGAGTTTTAGCATTTTTTCTAATTCTCTTGTCTTTTTGTTTGAATTGAATATAAATATATTAAAAATATTGAAAAGTATTAGGCATAGACTTGATACTTTTTAAAGATTATATTTTATTTTCTGCAGAGTATTTTTTTTTACATATATACACACATACACACACATAGTTAACTTATACTAGGGTACTGTAAAAAGTCCATGCAAAAGTGGAATTAAATAAGAATTTATTGTGATAAAAAATTTGAAACGTTTTCAATATTTTTTTGAGAGGTTTTTGCTATAGGGCATGTGCACTCTCCAGAAAGACAGAGACAGAGAGACAGAGAGCGAGAAATCACCCCCAGGGGGGATTGCCACATCACAATCCCTTCTCCTCCATTCTCCTCTCAAGATCTTGGACACTCCTGCACACAAGCCCTGTGTGAGTTTAAGCCACTGGGTCTGGGACTCAAACTGTGGTCAACAACATGGGAGTCCAGTGACATAGCCATTACGCCTACTGCTGGTCCCCGAAATGTTTTTTTTTTTTTAATTTTTTATTATCATCATAATCTTCTTTATGTTACATTGGATTACATATAACTTTACAGTGTATTACATTGCTTTTGAAATTTATGCACACTATTTTCCTAAGAGATTTTTGCTATAGAGAGCTATATAGATTTTTGCTCACTGGAGAGACAGAGAGAGGCAAAGAAACAGAAAGCGAGAAATCATCCCCTGGGAGTATGGCCATGCCACAATCCCTTCTCTAGTTTCCTCTTGGGATTTTGGGCATGTGTGCACATGCACCTGGTGTGAGTTTTAAGCCACCAGATCCGGGACCTGAACCACAGTCGACTGTGGGAGTCCAGCGACATAACCATTACACCATCTGCTGGTCCCTGCACACTTTATTTTGTACTACACATTTATCATCAACTTTTTGAAGACCTCTTGTACATAACAGAGTATATACTGTGTATATGTGTGTGAATTGCTAGTGAGAGAAGGAAGTGGTAAAAGAGGGAAAAATACTCTATTTTTGGTGTGATATATTGAAGCAAGAATATCCTATAGATATTAATATATGTATATTCATATATGTAGATTATAAATGTGATATATATTTTGAATGTACATCCTTAATGGTGTTATCACCAAAAAATAACACACCCTCAAAAACATCTAAATTTCATCACAGTCTCTAAATCACAAAAATGGTTACAAGATTCACAGACATTGGTATTTTTAATTTCTTCTAGTTAAGATTCTGCATTAGTAAATGGAATCAAGTTGAAATATACTTCTTAATATATATATATATCTCCTAATAAATGTTGGAAATTATTTACAAATGCCTATAAAATATTTTCCCTTTATTGGTTATGTACAAATCAGAGTCTGTTTCCCCCCTCCTCCACTTCTTTTTCTCAATCCAATCTACAGACATACCCACACATACCAAAATACCACCAGAAATTATAATATCCCAAGCTTCTCATTTCTGTCTGGTCTAGCCTCAAAATCTACTAGGCTGAACTCTCTAGCAGCATCTGTCCTTCTCTCTCCTCTTCTATGTCTTCCATATTCAACTGTCATATTTTCCTTGGGAAGTATTCTTAGAAGTCTTCACTCTAATATGCAGCATTTTAGACACCAAAGTTGTGTTGTATCTTTGTTTTTGTTGGCATGAGTCTGAGTTTAAAAGTAGGGAGGCCTTATTTCAAATTCTGGCTCTGCCATTTAGTATTTGTATAATTGTATTAGTGAATTAATCTTGTTTATGTTGAGTTTCCGCATCAGAAAAATCTAGATGCCATTTCTTCCTCATAAGGTCGATATGAGTATTAAAAAGCATGAAGTTACTGACAACAGCACAATGCCTGGCATATAGTAGACACTTATTAAAGAGGAATTATTTATTTTCTGGACTCTTTTTGTCAAGTATTTTCTGATTCTCAATATTTTACTTTATTCTACTTTCTTTCTCTTTTAAATTCTCTTGGCATTTAACTGTAGGCACCAGGTAGCTCTGGGAATTCAAAGTACCCATTTTCACTATATCCAGGATGAACTTAAAGAAGTTCAGCTGCTGGGGCCAGCAGGTGGCATGATGGTTAAGGGCACTGGACACCCACATGGTTGACCACAGTTCAAGTCCCAGACCTAGTGGCTTGCTTTCTCACTTTCTTTCTCTCTTTCTCTCACATGGTCCATCTTTGGTCAAATTAAAAATAAATAAATAAAATGTAAAAAAATAAAAAGAAGTCCAACTGCCAAATATTCCACATTATTTCGTCTGGTTATGACCCTGATTCTTTTTTTTTTAACTGAACAAAAAGTTTGTTATGAAATGTACCTGACCTGATTTTTACATCATAGTAAAAGATCCGTTGATGAGGGGACATGCCATTATTTATACTCCTTCCAAGGCTTCTACCATGATGATGTATTTCCTCATATTACCATCATTCCAATATTGTTTCATTGCCCCCTAGTTGCCACCTCCACACATTCATCTATCTCAAGATTCATAAATGGATCAAATCCCTGCAATATTCCTTGGACATGTCTGTCACCATTTAATTTCAATGAAAACTTCTTGTCCATACATTTTTTCAATTCAGGAGGGTGGGTTTTGCTCATGGTACCAACTTGGTGGGCTCAGAGATGCATATATCCCCTGATTCTGAACTGACATTTTATATTTTTCCCTAGCCCTGATTTTCTTTTTTTCTTTTCTTTTTCTTTTTTTTTTCTTTTGAGAGATTTTTGCTATAGGAATCATACACTTACCAGAGAGACAAAAAGAGTCAGAAAGCAAGAAATCACCCTCCAGGAGGCTGGCCATGCCACAATCCTTTCTCCTCTATTCTACTCTCAGGATCTTAGGCATGCATGCACACACACCCAGTGTGAGTTTTAAGCCACTGGGTCCAGGATTAGAACTGTGATAGAAGATGTGGGAGTCCAGCCACATAACCATTAAGCCATCTGCTGGTCCCTCTAGCCCTGATTTTCATATTGTCCCTTGTTACCATACGTGGATCTTGGTTTTGCTCTCTGTCTTCATGCCCCTGCATTATTAATGTGCTTAGTGATGCAGTCCCTCCTTGACAAGGGCTCCTACTTTGCACTTGATGGCATCTTTAATAAAGACTGGAATCTTCTCAGTCTTTGTTCATTGGAGCTCTCCTAGTTATTGACAGATTTTCCTGATGTGAACAACTAGGGCCACGTACCTGAACATCACATGATGTGGACTCCTCACTAACTCACTTGTAGCCTTCATTTGGTCTGTGTCCGATTGCCTCGATGCTAACTGCTTTATAGGCTTTCTGCTTGCCATGCTAAGAGATTTCTACCCCAAATAATATGTGCACTTATCTGTCCAGTGCTTGCTTTTTCTAAATGTGTGGTTCTGGCTTAAAAACTTACTGTCTGTTCTTCCTTCCCAGCACAAGTGATAAGTAAATGTGCCCTATGTGACATCATCTCGTTGTCCTTGGAGTTTTGAAACAACTTATCTGCTCTCCTGCCTCCAGATATCCCTTTATGTGCTCAAAGTATCCAGTTGACTGA
Source organism: Tupaia belangeri chinensis (assembly GCF_000334495.1). NCBI lineage: Eukaryota > Metazoa > Chordata > Mammalia > Scandentia > Tupaiidae > Tupaia > Tupaia belangeri. The sequence goes on from NW_006159775.1 coordinate 2,370,407, forward strand.
AGCTAGACTAATCTTCAAAACACACAACTCTTGCTTTGTTCCTGCCTACTCGCTCACTGACAGTGCTTCCCTCTTGGATCATGTCCAGAACCCCAAGCTTGTTTTGAAGTTCCTCTGTAATCTGGCCCTCTCTAGAGTCATGATCTTACTCCTACAGCCCCACTTTACTCCCTCAGGCCCATCTTCACTGACCTCTTGCCAGTCTGCTCTTTCTTATCATTCTGCTATTGCTCCTGCTGTTCCTCCCAGGGCAATCATCTTCCTCTCTCCTGTCTTACAATACAGTGCTTACTATTTTTGAGTCCCAAATCAAACACTCAATTTTCTCAGAGGCCATTTCTAATATTTCTCATGTCCAAATGCCTCCTTCTTCTCGGAGCCCGTAATTTTTATGCAGTACCACTTACCCTGATAGTGCACTTGTCTATGTAGCTAATTAAAGTATATTAAACATTCAGTTATTAACATTCACAGAGTGAACCAAATCAGAAACTTAGAAATCATTCTGGAATCTTCTGAAATTCCTCCAGATCTCCCCCACCCCCAGTTTTTCCCCAAATCCACTCTCTTCTATTTGTACTATTCCAGCCAAAGTGCTCTTGCTTTCTCGCACTCTCTCTCTCTTTTAACAGGATCGTCCTCCTAAATGAATTCTCTCTCTCTCCAGTCTTACTCATAAGCATCTGTCCTCCATTTAATAGCCTGAGCAATCTTTCTTTCTTTCTTTCTTTTTTTTTTTTTAACAAACTAACACAAACTTGTTTGTACCAGTTACTTAACTTTAGAGGTTGAACAACTTGTGATGTACAGTTTTGCTCTACATCAATGTCTAGTTTTGGAAGTAGTTTTGCACTATTTTTCAAAGGATGTTGTAAAATGAAGCTCACTTTCAGAGATAAGCATGTAGTTTTTCAGTGTAAATCTGAACTTGTGCCTGAGCAATCTTTCTAAAAGGCAAATTCCCCCATTTAAATTCTTCAAAGCTTTCTACTGGTCTTAGGGCAAAATCCGTGCATTAACATGGCTTATGAAACCTATACATTCTTTTTTTTTTTAGGGGGGATGGTTTTTTTTCATTTAAATTTATTTATTTACATTCATTCACTGTACATCATTACAACATACAAAATGAGATTTTCCATCCAGAGTACACTGTATATTGGCTCAATCAAGCACATCAGCATACATGTTATCGTCAACAAATAATTTTCCATTTCTTGTTTTTTTATATGTTTTGCCTTTTTTTCCCCTTGTCCTTAATTCCCTATTTCTTACCCTCTGCCATCTCCCACTCTGGGGTTGGGGAGAGAAGTTTTTGCTACAGGGTGCTTGCGCTCACCAGAGAGACAGAGAGAGACAAAGAGACAAAAAAGCAAGAAATCACCCCCGCCAGGGGGGATGGCCATTCCGCAATCCCTTCTCCTCCATTCTCCTCTCAGGATCTTGGGCACGCATGCACATGTGCCCAGCCTGAGTTTTAAGCCACCAGGTCCAGACTTGAACCATGGTCAACCACATGGGAATGCAGCAACATAGCCATTATGCTAACTGCTGGTCCCAAGACCTATATATTCTGACCCTGGTTTCCTTCCTTCACTTTTAGCCTCTCCCCACCATCTCCATCTCTCCTCCTTTGGAGTGAATACTCTGCGTGCTCTGAAGGCCTTCTAGCTCTTACTGTGAGCAGGCCTGTCTCTCCTCAGGACCTCTGAGTATGTTCATTTCCTCTCTACTAGGAAACACTGCCTCTCTTTGACAGCTTGTCGCGGATAACTCTCCTCTTTTAGGTCTCATCTTGAACATCACTTGCTTTTCCTTAATCACCAAATTTGACTCAGCAATTCTTCCTTTGTTCCTCTGTACCACAGGTTTTTGTTTTGTTTTGTTTTGTATTTTCCTTATCACACAACTTACTATACTGCTTGTGATAACCTCTTTACTATCTATCATTACAGAGTAAACTCCTTGAGAGCAATGGCCATGTCCATCTTATTTAATATTTTATTCTACTACCTAGCACAATAGAATAAAAATAGGCATATAGTGAATACTTACTGAGTAGGATAGAAGAAAAAAAAAAAGAATAAGGAAGAAAAAAGGGTGGAAGGAAGGAAGAAACGTAGGAAAGAAAGGATTGCTCTCTCATCTAATCTTGGATGCTAAATCAGGCAGTATGTATGCCTAATATGTCATTTGAGTAACTCACAGACTCTTGGTTGAAAAATAATTTGTTCCTGTATTTTATTTCTCAAGTCAGTTGAATTTAAGATTATCTGGGTAGACTTGGCCTAGTCACATGAACATACCCCAGGCATGCTTTAGCTTTAGGGCCTGTGCAGATGTTCTTGCTGTTGGAAACTTCTCCCTCTGAATATATATAAGGCTGAGTCCCTCGCCTTTCTTTGCATGTTTTTCAAATTTTGCCCACTTTCAGGTTCCTGTTACCCACCCCCACTTCATTTTCTATTTCTGAATAACAACTTAACGCACATTTATCAAGACAATACCAGTTTATTAGCAAACAGTCTAGTTGTGAAGGTTAGCATGCAGTGGTTGAATGTTTTGCTTAGTATCTTAGAGGGCTGAAAGCATGGCATATGCAGTACAGATTTTTGTTTCTTTTTTTTTTTTTTTCTGGTGGCTCTAGGGAAAGTCTGCTTTTGGGTTCTTTTAGAATATTGGCAGCATTCAGTCCTTTGCAGTTGCAAAAGTGAAGTCCTCGTTTTATTTCTGGCTTCTTGCCAGGGGCTAATCTCTGTTCCTAGAGAATACTCTCAGGTCCTATCCATATGGCTGCCTTCATCTTCAACATCAGAGAAACTTTCTCACACTGAGTCCTTGTCAAATCTCTGACTTCCTTGTTTTTTACTCCAAGACTTGGATTTAAAAGGTTCATGGGACTAGGCCAAGTCTACCCAGATAATCTTAAATTCAACTGATTTGAGAAATAAAATACAGGAACAAATTTTTTTCTATATAAAATAACATAATCACAAGAGTGGTATTTTATCACATCTGTAAGCACCACACCAACTCGAAGGGAAGGGATCACGAACAGGCCATGACCCCTGAGAAATATTTAAAATTTTTGCCTACCATACGACTATGAATTCAGTAAGAACTGAGATTTGTGTATGTTTTGTTTGCTGCTCTATTGTAATGGTCCTTAGAATAATGGCTGGAATATCACATGGTTAATAAATATTTTTTGAATGAGTGAATATCTCAGATGGCCAATTCCTGCTATCCATTTTGAAGATATTTTGGAGAATTTTTGAGATACAGAAATGAAGTTCTAATAGTTAGGGAGATATAAATTAAGATCATATATTTTTGGTAGTAAGTCCTTCCTAATCAATTTTTTGGCATTTTATATATGCTCCTATTTTGTCATCTTGAGAATGAAGCAGCAATAACTCTAGCTGACAAGGAGACGATTCAGAATAGCTTTCATAAAATACCTGTGTCATGTTTTATCTTTTTTGACTGTTCTTCTAGACCTTGAAAAGCCAGGAGAAGTTTGCATGTGTCTTTGCTCTTTCTTGCTCTTATTCTCTTTTTCTCTCACTGCCTGCTAGAAAGAATTGATTTAGCGTGGCATTTATTCAGCTCAGTCATTTAGACTTGAACTCCAGTTGGCCTAATGAAGGAATCAGTTATGCATGTAGGGTGAGAGATTGCGTTTATATATAGTGCTCTCAGATAAAATAAGAAGTGCAGTTATAGCACAAGGTACTATTAAAATAAAAAGAGTATATTAAGATGCACTGTTCTAGTGAAATAACACATTTTACAAAAAGAATAAATTAAGAAACACGTACCTCTAAAGCCATTACATACTATTGTAGGAACAACTTTCTTCAAGAGAGGGAATCAATTTCTCCTTTATCACATGTTTGAGTTTTTTCTACTAGCAATTATCTTGAATTGTTATTTTGAATAGCACAAGTGGGATGACTTTTAAACTATGGTAAACTTTAAGTCCCGGCACCTTCTAAGAGCTTGCGGAATGGAATATCTGATCCGTAGGAAAGGAATTCCACCCTATACATTTTGCCAGTTAAAGAGAGGACCCATTTCATAATGAGTTAGTTGTGAGATTCAGACCCAATTTTCAGGAGACATGCATATGTTTGAACTAGGCTACAGACACTGCTTTGCCACATCTGTCTCCTTGTTTCCAAGAACCAAAACGCAAGGAGGTCAGCATTCTTGCAGGGATGATGGCCCCTGATCAGCAGAAGAAAGTAGAGTTTCTTTTATTGTTGTTAACAGAGGGCAAATACATGTGAAACTAAGGTGATCCATTTGGGTGCCTCTCTACTGAGAGTTATAAATGTGATTGGACACATGCAATATCTCTATCCTGAGAATTATATAATTACTCAGTAAATTATGCCCCATAAGAATGAGGATCGAAATAAGCTACTGCTGGGACCAGCAGATGGCATAATGGTTATTATGTTGCTGGACTCCATGTAGTCGATCGTGGTTTGATTCCTGGACCTGGCAGCTTAAAACTCACACTGAGCACATGTGCCTGTGTGTCCAAAATCCTAAGAGGAGAATGGAGTTCGAGAAGGGATTGAAGTATGGTCATTACCTTTACCCCTTGGAGTTGATTTCTCGCTTTCTGTCTCTCAGTTTCTCTCTGTCTCTTTCTGTCTCTCTAGAGAGTGCACATGCCCTATAGCAAAAATCTCTCTAAAAAAATCAAAGAAAGAAATAAGGAAAGAAAGAGAAAGAAGAAAGAAAGAAAGAAAGAAAGAAAGAAAGAAAGAAAGAAAGAAAGAAAGAAAGAAAGAAAGAAAGAAAGAAAGAAAGAAAGAAAGAAAAAGAAGTTAATGTTGGGTAGATGGGGTACCCTATTGGTTAAGCTATTAAGATAGGCAGAAGTTGAATTGGAGAAACTAAGATCTGCAGAAGTGATAGCTAAGAGTAAAGGCATTTTGAATGAATAGTGTAGAAAGATAATGGAGTTCTTGTGTCCCAGAGACTAAATATGGTGTTAGAAATTGTAGTTTTAGCCACTTGGTCCTCTTTTAAGTTGTGTCTCAGAGGAAGAAATCCACAGAAATTGGAAGTTACTCCCTAAAAATTAATGAAGAAATGAACCTTAGTGTCAAAACAGATTGATTACAATAGCCATGGAAATTTGCTCAAGAGAAAACTTCCTATGAGGAATGTAGTTAGTTGACACTTTCATTTGCCACAACTCCAGAAACTGTGGCAGTATTTATGCCAAGGTCCTTCTCTTGTTGTGCTGTTCCCTAGGTTATTACTAAACCCGGTGGGGATATAAAACCAGGACATTTTTCTCAAGAGATCTCTCTATTAGGCAATATTTCCTCCATAAAAGCCGTGCCAGGAAATTTTATGTTCTTTTCACCCACCCTACCTTTCTCTTTTCCCTACTTTCACAAATGCCATACTTATACTTCTGTCTGAAGTCTCTCTAGCGCTTCTGTTTCCTCTCAACCTTACCTTCCCCTTAATCAATCTCTCACACATACAATTTTATCTTTAAATCTGCTTTTGAACAAATTAAAGTGGCTAAACAATTATCAACATTTGTACAATGCAGGTAAAGCAGTTCTTAGAGGAAAATTTACAGCCTTATTACCTATGTTAAAAAAGAAAAAAGGTCTAAAGTAAATTACCTAAACCTAAGAAACTAAAAAAATAGCAAAATAAACTCAAAGTAAGAATAAAAAAGAAATAACAGACTAACAAAAATGAATAGCGATAAAAATTATGAAAATAGAAAACAGAAAAAAAAACAATAGAATAAAATCAATGCTACAAGAAACTGAAAAGTTCAACAAAATTGATAATTTTCCAGTTGAACTAGTCAAGAAAAAAATAGGACACGATTACCAATATCAAGAATAAAAGAAGAAATATCACTGCAGATCCTCAAGATATTTAAAGGTGATGGGGACATATCCTAAACAATTCATGCTGCTAAAATCTACAAGTTAGATGTAATAGAACAAACCTTTAAATGTACAAATTACTAAACTCACTCATGAGAAAAATACTTAACCTGAATATATATCTATTAAAACAACTTAATTAGTTATCTAAAAACCTTCCCACAAAGTAACTTATGGCTTTGGTGGCTTCGCTTGTAAATTCTACCAAATATTTAGGCAAAAAATAATTCAAACTAACACAACTTTCCTAGAAAGTGGAACAAATGGAAACTCTCTTGGATTAATTTTATGTGGCCAACATCGCCCTGCTACCAAAACCAGACAATGAAATTGTAGGGAA
>NW_006159775.1:2376700-2385162 GCF_000334495.1 Tupaia belangeri chinensis
AATTGTAGTGAAAGAAAACTCCAGACCAGTATTCTTCTTGAGGACAGACACAGAAGTCCTTGCCACAGTATTGCTAATTGAATCCAGTCAGGGATGATAAGGTTGGTATATCATGACCGTGTGAGGTTTATTCCAAGTGCAAGATTGTTTTAGCATTTATAAATCAGTGCAATTTGCCATAGCAACAGACTACATGGTTAGCTCAATAGACAGAGAAAAATATTTGGCAAAGTTTAACAGCCATTCTTGATAAAAACTCTTAGAAAACTGAGAATAGAATTAAATTTCCTCAATATGATAAAGAGCATCTATGGACAACCTATATCTAACGTCTCTTTTTTACTTTTTTAATTTCATGAAATGTGGTAGATTACCCTCAACAGGGTCTTGCCATGTCATAATCCAGGCAGCCAGAATCATTGGGCATGTGGACAAACTCAGTGTGTTCAGTTAAACCTGAGGTCCGAACCTGGACCTCCTGTGTTGATTCAGCATAGTTCAGACATCCATGTCCCCATGCCACTATTACACTAGTCTTCTTTTTTGTTGTTGTTAAGTTTTTTTTTTTTTTGCCTTAGGGCATAGAGTGAGAGAGAGAGTGAGTGAAAGGGAAAGTGAGAAATCACCTCCCTCCCCCGCCACACACACACACTGGAGGAGGATGGCCACACCGCAACACAATCCTTTCTCCATTCACCTTCTGAGATCTTGGGCACACATGCACAAACACCCAGCTTGAGTTTCAAGCCACCTATTCCAGGACTTGAACCGTGGTGGATCTTGTGAGAGATCAGTGACATAACCCTCACGCCATTTGCCAACCCTGACTATTACACTAGTCTTATTGATAAAAGACTAGATATTTTCCTCTTAAAATCATTTCTATTTAATATTATTCTGCAGGTTCTAACAACTGAAATAAAGCAAGAAAAATATATAAAAGGAAATTAATTATAAAGGAAGAAGTAAAATTGTTTGTATTTTCAGGAATATTATTTTTATAACACAAAAATGCCAATAAAATTTGGAAGTAGTGGATGAAAATGAATTGCAGCAAATTTTAATGCTTTTTATCTAATAGACTGCTGTCAATAGTGGAGCTATTATTTTTTAAATGACAAACTGATGTAGTAAATAAATGATTTCATTGGAGAGAATAATACCAACTTTAGTCCCATATTCTTTGCAAACCAAGTAGCACAAAACTGTCAGTGACTATAAAACATATTATCCTGAAAAGTCAATTATAAAAGTACTACCACTAATCCTTGATAATAGCCTGATCAATGAAACATGGAGAAATAACAAAAATCTGGAATGATTAAATGCAATGCTGTTTTTTTTCCTCTTAGTTATCCTTATAACTTAAGCATTAGTTTTAGTAAATGAATGGTTAATTTAAAAATCTAGGAAATAGAATAGAACTGCTATATCCTTTATATTTTATTTAATTTTTAAAAAGAGAAAAAGAGTAACTATAAACATAACCATGACCATTTACTTTATAATTCATCCTTTTAACATGGAATGTATAAATTTATAGTGAAAATATTAAGTAAATATAGTTAATGTCCAATAAATCACAAAGATTATTTCTGGCTTTTCGGTTTTAATTCTCACAGTGTCTTTGTAATAAGTATGGTTTATAAATTCTGTTCCTAAAAGTTACAATGGAAATAATATAATTGTCTTCATCTTGGATACAAAATTAGGTATTTTGACACCAAGTACCTTCTGTCTGGGATTTTATTATGAAATATCCAGAAAAAAATGTTGTTTTAAGAAAATGATAAGTAAAATTCTTGTGAAAATACATTATACCCTAAGTATTATGAAGACATTTTGTCTTAATTCCTAGCTTACAGTCACTTAGTAGCTTGCAGATTTTTTTTAATTATAAAATTTCCTATTTAGATATTATCCGTGTTGTAGACAGTGAATAATTTGTACCTGTAAGTACTTTCTTACTACTCGGAAGAAATAAATGTAAAGAAACACTCTTTTTCACCATTTTAGAACTCAGTCACCATCCGAGTTCCTGTATACATACAACCAATAACCTCCATCATTATTGTTAATATTGTCAAGTAGAGAAGGTATGAAAATGAGGTTACATAGGCTCTAGTTTTGTCTGTCATTTATTTATTTATTTAAAATCTATGTATCCGTGTTTGTTCATATCTATCTTTAGCCTATATATCTATGCCAGTTGGAATATCTATATCTATATTTATCTCTCTGTCACCCAGCACTATGCCTGGTGCACAGTAAATGATTGACAAACGTGTAGTGTTTTATTGGACTTGGTAATTATGGAGAGCATAAAACATTTTTCATTTTATCACTGCCCATTAAATTCATCTATTGAATTCATTCTTTCTTTTTCCTACATAAGATTTCTGATATGTGCCATATCTTTTCTCATCTTTTTAGGCATAAGAAAAAAAAAATCTCATCTCAGTAATTTAAATGTCTGCTCCTGTGTAACAAGTGAAAATTTAAAGTCACTCAACTTAAAGTTTCTCCTTTCCCTGCTAAGCCTGGAAGTCTTCAGGGGTAGAGAGCAGAACTGACTTATTCCTTTTTCCTCCTCCTTCTACCCCAGTTGGGTAGACATCTCATGTCTTCTAGGCAGTGTTTCTGATCCTACCAGGGCTGAGCGCAAGGAAAGAAGGCACTAGGGGGAAAGCATAGCTGTTTCTCTGGGGACTAATGCACAGCTGCTGAATCTTTCTCTTATAGATGGATTTTTTTTTTTCACATTTTAAAGATCCATTGCTGACATTCCACGTCCAGGGAAATGCTGCCCTTATGACTGAGCATTTTTCACTCTCTTTGTGCCTGTGGGTATTCTGGACTTCTGCCCACATATATGATATGTTGGGATCCCTTTGTTCTCCAGGAAAACAATCTTTGGAGGAGAATCCATTTTTAAATTTTTATTTATTTGATTCGTGATATAGTATAAGTGTGTATATGTGTGCATGACAGAGAGCATTACCCTCAACACAGTCTCGTTATGCATGATCTCCCTGCCCAGTCCTCCACTCATCAGGATTTGGGGCACACATCCGCACATCTCATCTCTCTTTAGGCTGACACTGTGATATGGACCTGCTGTTGGCCGAGTGGCTTCCAGCACTGCAGTTCAGTTTGCTGCCAACTGTGCCACCAGGCTGGCCCAAGAATAATTTTAAAATGACTTCTGGCTTGAGTTTTACAAAAGGATAACTTGGCCTTGACTTTCTTGCTTCACTGTTGGAAGTAACAGCTCACTCCCATTATAACCACTCCTTATTTATTTATTTATTTATTTTTGATGTTTCTGTCTAAAATCCCATGGGATACATTTTAGATTCTCAGAATGGCCTCCTTGAAATCCGTCTGACTGCCAATGTTCATGCTTCCTGGCAGAAAATGATTGGGGGGAGAAGATAGATGTAGCATATCCACTACTCAACTCTCTCCCCTGGCCCCTTGGTTTCCAGGCTGACTTTACCGGACAGGGGAGGGAAACCTTTCAAACTTCAAGGACACTCTCTAAAAAAGTTCTCTTCTCTCTTCTTAAAAAGAGATTATAGGAAAGTGATCTCAAAATAGTTAAGTCAGTTTCCCCTTCAAGTAGCATGTTTTACATGCAATCTCTTACTTTAAGATCTGAACAATTTGGTGTCTATTGTATCATTCTCAGACTTTGAAGTCTCAGCCCAAGGCAGAATAATCCCATTTTGACTTTATTAGAGATATCGAGTGTTGTAATTCAAATTAAACTTGGCTGCATCCTGCCCAGACATGACAGAGTTCTTTATTTAAAAGAAACATAATGTTAACATCCAGAAAAGAGAAAGGGTACTAAATTGTATTTAAAGACTTCACAATTTTGTTCTCACAAAAAATTCTGGAGTTGGAATTATATTGCTTGTGCTATCACCTTATCATTAAACAGATATTAACAATCACCCTCACAAGAGGGTGTTTTCTCACTTTCTCTCTCTATCTCTCTATCTCTCTGTCTCCCTTCCTTTGTCTTTCTCTGGTGAAAGCACACATCCTATAGCATATTAAAAAATAAAGAAAGAAAGAGAACCGACTGACCAACTCTTCTATCAGCTTGTCTTCTGCATACCACTAAATGCCATTTTGGTCATTTTTAAAGAATAGAGGTTTATTCAGCAGATGGTTTTGAAAATCCAAGATGAAGAGGCTGCATCTGATGAGGGTCTTCCTATTGGTGTAGGCTCTATAGAAGTCCAGAGGTGACACAGCAACATAGAGGGAAAAAGTATATGTGTCTTTATCTATGTCTGTGTCTCTGCTCTGGTCTCACTCCCTCTCCTTATAAACTCTCCAGTATGCAATCATAGGGATGCCATCTTGATTATCTCATGTCATCCTAATGACCCTCCAAAGCTTCTCCTCTTAATCCTATAGTAAGATTACATTTCCACCCCCTTCACACTTCACAACCAAATTTCAACACATGAACTTGGTTGGGGGGGACACATTTGAACCATAGCACTAACCAAGAAAAAACAAAGCAACTGATAATCAAATAAGGAAAGGCGTTATTGTCTTTTTTGGGGTCTTTAAACAGCTGAACACTTTTCATGTTTTAAGCACTATTATGCTTAGAACAAAGAAGACATGATGCTTATTCCCATGGTGCTCATAGTTTAATCAAGGATGATAGGAGAAAATCTTATTAAATGCTTGCTAGAGATGTCAGAGACACTGGTAAGGACAGGAATAGAAGTTTATGAGCATGAATTTCAAGATTGCTCTATATTAGAATTTAGGAGGAGAGGAAAGAGGTCATCTGTGGATAAAATTTAAGTTCAAGAGTTAAGGTAGGATTAGATCATGTAGTCTTATTAAGAAGTTAAGACTTTATTCTAGGGGTAGGGGGGCAGTGAATTCAGAATTCTAAGTTGAATAACTACTTTGCATATCTTGCATTTCTGTGTAGATTATAAATGCCTTGATGGCAGGGTCTATTTTTCTGTACTTGCAACAATAACAGCGTTTAGTCCAATGCAGTGAACATGGTAGGTGGCAAATAAATATGCTTATTTATTATGAGGGAGGAGGCTTGTTTAGAACATTAGTTTTCTGAAAGCAAATAATTAAAAGTAATTATCTAAGAAGCACTGAACTTCAAATTAAAAGAGAATGTGAAAAATACTTTCATAAGAGTGAAAATAGTCACTTTTATCCTTTCCAAAGTTTCAAATACAATGAGAATAACACTTAAACATTTTTAAAGGGTTATTTATTTAATGTTATCTATGATTATTATCCTTTTATAAATTTGGTACAGGGCACATGCACTCATCAGAGAGAGACAGAGAGAGGGAAAATGAGAAAGCAAGCCACCACGCCTGGGACTTGAACTGTGGTCAACCATGTGGGAATCCAGTGCCTTACCCCCTACTCCACCTGATCCCCAAACTTAAACATTTTTTAAAGTATATATTACATTACATATTACATATTACAGAATAATCAGACCCTATCTTAATAAATAAATAAGTAAAAATTAAATACAGTCCCTAAAAAAGGATGTAATTGATGTGAAAACACAGAATTTAAAATTAGATAAACTTAGATCATTTTAATTACTTTTATTTTTTAAGATTTTTCTGTTTTTGCCGTAGGGCACATGCACTTGTAGAGAGAGAGAGATAAAGAGACAGAGAGAGAGAGACAGAGATGGAAATACCCTCCCAGGGAGGATGGTCATGCTGCAATCACTTTTTCTCCATTCTCCTCTTGGGATTTTGTGTATGCACACACAAATTCCAGCATGATTTTCAAGCCTCTGGGTCCAGGACTCAGATTGTAGTCAGCCATGTGGGAGTCCAGTGCCTTAACTACTATGCCATCTACTGGCCCCAGGTTCATTTATTTTTATTACTTTTTATTATTTAGTTCATTTCTTCCATGAGAAAGAGGGATGAAAGGCAGGAGGAGGAGAGAGAGAGGGAGAAGGAGGAAAAGAGGAACCAGCTCTGACAGGGATCTGATGCCATAATCTACCCCGGCCTCAGCCAGCCCCAGATCACAGCATGCATGTACCTGGCATACTCAGGGAGGACATTGGATGCAAACTAGAACCCTCCATGTAGGCACCCTCACAAAAGGTCTCGCTTTACTGCTGCGCCACCATCTGACTCAAGATAAACCTAAGTCTTTATTCTTTACTTGAACGTTATCTACCAGATAAGTGACCTTAGGTCTCAGCTTTCTTCAGCCATGAAGCAATGGTAATACCGTTTTATTCATAAAGTTGTGAAAATTAGACATCAAAATGAGTGTGGCAAAGTGCTAAAAACAATAAGTAGTAGTGAAATTCCCTATATATGTAATCTTTTCAATATTTTTGTTTCATGGCTTCATAAAATGTTTATATTCATGATGATATTTGTTCAAATAATTTAAAAAATTGTATTTTTCTTGACTACAAAGTGACACATACTAACTTGAATTAGAGCATTTTCCAAAAGTTAATCTTAGTTTATTTTTCCCATGATCAGTAAGTTTTAAAGTGTTGACTAAAGTACAAATCAACTGTGGAAGAAAAATACAATTAATTCAGCTCCTAGTGGGTTAGTGAGAAGGAGAGAGGGTTATGTGGGAGAAGATTGTTTGTGTTCTCAGTAAAAGCCCTTACTCAGCAAGGAAACACTGATTTAAGGTGACTAACCCTGTAGTTCCTTTAAAAATGTTAATAGCAGTATGTTTTTTCAGAACATTTAGTTAAGAAAATTTTAAAGTAATTTGTGCAATTAACAAAATTTATAGGCTAATAGTTTAACATTAGTGGTGAAAATTAAAGGTTAAAAATAGATCAGGTGCTTATTTCTTCCAAGATAAAAACAACTATTAATTACAATTTTATATTCAAAAACAAAAAAGAGAAATTTCAAATTGCTCTACCAGTTATAGTGCAGAGTTACATAAAAAAGAATAATCTAATCCTATCTCATTTTAAATAAAACCTTTAGAAAAAATAGGTGTCTTGGGACTAGCAGTTAGCGTAATGGCTATGTCGCTGGACTCCCACGTAGTCGCCCGTGGTTCGAGTCCCGGACCTGTTGGCTTAAACTCACGCCGGGCGCGTGTGCGTGCGTGCCCAAGATCCTGAGAGGAGAATGGAGGAGAAGGGATTGAAGCGTGGCCATCCCCCCTGGGGGGGTGATTTCTCGCTTTCTGTCTCTCTGTCTCTCTCTCTCTGTCTGGTGAGCACACACACCCTATAGCAAAAACTTCTTAAAAAAATAGGTGTCTTTAGAAAAACTTTTTTTTTTTTTTTTAAATTGAGAAAGAGAGAAAATGAGAAAGACAAATACTCTTAATGGAGTCTCCTGTTACTACCCCCTCCAGCCTTTTCAGGCAGATGGAATCATGGGCACCTGCATAAACCCTACGTGTGTGAATTGACGCAGGAATCAAACCCTGATCTTTGTATAGCTCTTAGTACTGAAGAACATTGTGTCACTACTGCACCACCGTGGTTGGCCAGAAAAAAAATAAATTGATAAGTAAAAACATACATGGAATTCACCTATCACGTGGTTCTGTGTCTACCTAAGATATGTCACTATCACCCTCATTAGGAGCTGCCTTTCCACAATTTCTCCCCCTTGAAAAGTTGGACTTCTGGATAGAAGTCTGGAAAATAATACAGGAATGATGATGGATAAAGACAAAAACAATGGAATGGCAGCAAATACAACATATGCCTGGAATATATATTCCTGTTGTTCTTTTCTTAGAGATTTAGGTTCACCCTAAATATCAGCTCAAGATGATCTTCTCAGAAAAGTCTTCCCTGAGTCTTCTGTTGTGAATTGAATTGTGTCCCTAAGAGAGGTTTGTTGAAGTACTAGCCTCCTAATGAAAGAGATTTCTAGAGGTAAAGACATGCAGGAAGAAGGTTGTATGGGGATGAAGGAAGAGATTGGAGTGATGGAACTGCAAGCCAACGAATGTTAAAGATGGCCAGAACCACCAGAAGCTAGAAAGAGGCAGAGAAGGGTTTTTCCCTAAAGACTGCAGAGAGAGTATGGGCCTACCAACACCTTGATTTCAGGCTCTCAGTCTCTAATTGTAGGAGAGAATAAGTTGAATTTTTATTAAGGTTTATTTATTTCTTCCTTGAGAGAAAGACAAAGGGAACAAGACAGGCACCCCAGCAGGGTTGTCATGCTACGATTCACTCTAGATGCATGTACTCTCGCTTGTTCAGGGAAGTCCCGAGATGCAAACTCAGGAGCTTTCCCGTATGTGTCCAGTAGCTCTATCACTACACTGCTACCTAGCCCCTGAGAGAACAGATTTATGTTCTTTGAAGCCACTGACTTTCTGGTTATTTGTGATGGTAGTCCTAGAAAGCTAATGAAACTCAGATTACATTTATTCCCAATAAAACTCTATGAGATTTACTATCTCTACCTCGACAC
>NW_006159775.1:2385193-2392003 GCF_000334495.1 Tupaia belangeri chinensis
TTAAATGACTCTGTCCCTGCTAGAATATAAACAACATTCTGTAGACAGGAACATGTATGTCGTGTATCCCTGTTTGCTCAGCACTACTATACTGCCTGGAATAGACAGGTACTCATAAATATTCATTAAATACAAAAATAAAATTATCTGCTGTTTTCTTCTAAATGTATGTACATAATAACTCCATAGGTCTCTGAAGCCAAATCTGTCAGTTTATTGATTAAAAATCTTTTGTGGGGAACCAGCAGTTAGCATAATGGCTATGTCGCTGCACTCCCACGTAGTCGACCGCAGTTCGTGTCCTGGACCCAGTGGCTTAGAACTCACGCCGGGCGCATGTGCATGCGTGCCCAAGAACCCGAGAAGAGAACGGAGGAGAAGGAATTACGGCGTGGCCATTCCCCCTGGGGAGTGATTTCTCTGTTTCTGTCTCTATGGCTCGCTCTGTCTGTCTGGCGAGCGCATGCGCCCTATAGCACAAATCTCTCCAAAAAAAAAAAAAAAAAAAATCTTTCGTGAACTGGCCCTGTAGGCTAATGATTAAGGAAATCAGAGCTCACATGACTGACTGCTTTTGAATCTTGGTGCTGGGGTTTAAACAAACACACCAGGTGCTCTTGTATGTGTGACCAAACACCTGATAGGATGGCGACCAGCAGATGGTGTAATGGTTACATTGCTGGACTCCCACCCGGCTGACTGCAGTTTAAATCCCAGATTTGATGGTTTAAAACTCACATCAGGCGCATGTGTGTGCATGCCCAGTCTCGAGAGGAGAATGGAGAAGGGATTGATTGTGGCATTGCCATCCCTCCGGGTGATGATTTCTTGCTTTCTGTTTATCTCTGTCTGTCTCTCAGGTGAGTGTACATGCCTTTATAGCAAAAAATCTCTCTCTAAAAGAATAATATTCCCTTCAGGATGGATAAGTGGAGAAGGGGTTTCTGTATGACTGTGCCCCATTGGAAAGTGATTTCTTCCTCTCTCTCTGTCTCTCACTGGCAAGCGTACATGCCCTCTGGCAATTGAAAATACATCTTTTGGCTGTACGCAGCAGAAAACAAACCCAAACAGCTAAAACAAACAAGTGAACAAAGGTTTATAAACTGGCTTTATATATGGAAAGTCCAGTGGTGCATCTAGTTCTGGATAAAGCCTGATCCAGCTGTTTAAACAATACCACTGAGATCTGAATTCACTTTCTCTTTGCTATGCTTCCACTTGTGTTGGCCTTATCCTCAGGCTCTACATGGTGGCTCCTTTGTTGGTCACAAAATGCCTAAGGCATCTGCAAGTCTCACACACTTAAATCATATCCTCCGAAAGAAAAAGGATCAGTGATGATAGCGTTTGCACATGTCCTGGGATTTCTTCTTAATTACCCTAAATTGGACAAATCTGCATCTTTGAAGCAATTGGAAAGGTTCATTCAAAGCCTGGAGATGTAGTCCATCCTATTGTACTTAAAATGGCTGAGAAGTTGGGAGGAGTAAACTCCTTAAGGAAAATCAGAGTAATGTTGGTGGAAAATAGATGAACTGGGTGCCAGGGTGGCAACCAGTCACCGTACCATGGGTTACAATAAAATATCCTCAGGTAAGAATTATTTAGCTTACTCACATGAAGTTTGTGTGATCGCGTGAAGTAGGGGAAATGGCTTTAAAATGAATGAATGTCTCTGAACAAATCAATACCAAGTCAGTGTTCTAGACTTGGTTCTAGGATGCCTATTGAATTAATTAAACTCTTTTATTTCTATTCCATTTTATTTCTATTCCATTTTTGTAAGTAGTGAAAAAGGGCTTGCTCCATGGTGCAGAGGTAATGTGCTGATCAAGAGATTTTGTATGACCATGCCCAAGCTACATCCTAGATGGTGACCATGTTTTGAATTCTTGGCAGGGTCAGTCTAAAATGCTTTGGGCCTGTGCATGAGTGACCAGGATCACTCATGGAGGACTGATAAGACTGGAAGAAGGGGATCATGGTATGATCAGACTCTGTGTGTGTGTGTGTGTGTGCGGGGGGGATTTATCATCTGTCTTTTCCTCTCATGTGAACATACACTTACTCTGTCATGAGTACAGAGAAAAGATTTTAAAAACAAAGTAGAATAATGCCATTTCCATTTCTAGTATTTATGTGTCTCTTAGTTGCCTACTTAGTATAAGATTATAAACCTAGTAGGAGATACATTGTTAATGATTATAGTCATCGAATTCAGTCTCAAATTTAATAGGTAATCTTTAAATGACTGATAAACATAATTCTACATTAAAGTTGAACGTAGGAAAATTACCACCACTAATGTAATTCAAAAATATCGACAGATCTGAGGAGTAGACCATCGTCTACACTTATTACACATACATGATAATCCATTTTTTAACAATGATCCTCTAGTAACAAAGTTACTATTAAATTACAGTACTTGGCCTAGATAGGAACCTTGGAAAATTTTGATTTATATCAAGATTTCAGTGGACAGTTATCTTAGTTCCATGGTAAACATCAATATGCAAAATATAATGACAATAGATAACTTTTATTTATAACTTATACATATATCTAAATTATAAAAAAAAAACTTGAATACTGCTGATACACAAACAGTATCTACTAAAAAATGTTCAACACCGTACTTTATTATCATACTCTGTTTCTAAAGAGAGCTTCTCTCTGCTGTGAGATTGATAGACTTCCTTGAGATATAAATAAAACATTTTTCAAGAACATCCAACAATCTATTATTTTATGCTCACCAAATAGATATTTTTTTCTGATTAATTTTCCAAGTGTCTGATTTATAGAAAAAGGTTTCCCAGGCTGGTGGGGAAAAGTTCTGATGTGCATTCTAATTGAAACTAATAAACTGGCATTTTGATTTCTGAACTGGGTTGTGAGTTAGACAAATTTGAATCTTCTCAGCTCAGGAGAACTGACAAAACTGTAATCTTGGAGCAGTGCAACTGGGCCCAAATAAGGTGCCATGGTGGCTACACCCCGTGTGGTCCCTAAACGTCCCCTGCTTCCCTCTTCAGTTGCATGTATTGAGATAATGAATGTGAGGAAGGATAACAGGATGAGACGGGTAACTATCATTTTATAAACATAATGAAAGAGGAAATAACATGTTATAAACAACCTCTGACAGTGTTCAAGATTCCTCATCAAGAAACTCCACTGGAATTAGATAAATGTAACTATAGCGTATTCCCCAGAATATTTACCTGTAATAGGTCTCACCTGCAAGAGTGCATATGCAATTAGTTTTGAGTCTAAACTCAAGGTTTTGTGTTAATTTTTTTTAAATTATGATTTATTTATGTTCTCAGTAAGAAAACCACTTGCCATATTTAGCAAAGTTTCTAAGCAGAGCTTTTACTATCTTTTCAATATACATTCCAAATAAGTTGGAAAAAAGCAAAAACAAATAAAAATAGATACTAAATGAATACATTTTAAAGCTTTAGACTTGTTTTCCCTATAACATTTATTTTTGTTTTTCTTTTTTAAGTTTATTTATTTATTTATTCATCCATAAGTGAGAGAGAAAGGAAGAGAGAAACAGCACCTCCAACAGAATCTTGATGCTGTGATCTACCCCCTGCTTCAGCTGCTTTGGATCATGGACACACTTGTGCCCAGTGAACTTAAGGAGGTCTCTGGATGCAAACATAGAGCCTTTCTATGTGGATCAGCCTCACAGAGCATTGTGTTTTATTTCCATGCTACTCACTGTCCCCCGTGTAACATTGAATTCATTCATAGACATGGCAAGGTTACATGGACAAATCACTCATAGGAAAACAGAAGTTTTATTTCTGATATGATTTTAACTGTTGAGGCAGCACATAATGCTGCTAGGTAACTTTTTTTATTTTTAAGCAATTTTTGCTATAGGATGCATGTGTTCGCTGGAGTGACAGAGAGACAGAAAGTGAGAGATCACCCCCTGGGGGTTAGCCACACCACAGTCCCTTCTCTAGTCTCCTCTTGGGATTTTTGGGCACATATGCACATGCATCCAGCATGAGTTTCAAGTCACTGGATCCAGGACTTGAACTGCAGTCAGCCATGTTGGAGTCCAGAGCCTTTACCACTCTACCACCTGCTGGGCTTATTTTATTCTTACTACCCATTCATGTATTATGCAGTAATGTCCCTGGGTATCATGATAAACAAACCATTGATCCTATCCTCACAGAGTTTATGGTCTATTTGAGAAGACAAGCAATTATATAACCAATTACCATAAAGAATAATAAGGGTGCACCATGTATGAGGAGGCTTTAGAAAGATCATGGAAAATGGAATTTAAGTATGAGTTTATTTTGGTGCAAAAACTTTGAAATTCATGCATACTTTTTTTTAAAAAAATATACACTCTCTATGAACTTTTTGAAGACCCCTGGTTTCATTTAGACCTGTGACCAATTCATTTAATACGTTAAAGCAGCAATTCCCAGTTGTTTTTCTACCATAAGCCTCCTGACATGATAGTTCCAGTGATATAACACTTACTTGAGCAATAGTCAAGATAATGTTCAATTACCAACAAGGTTACTAACTCAACTCCACCCTCCTCCCCCATCAGAAAGTATATTGATTGAGACCAGCAGATGGTGTAATGGTTACATCACTGGATTCTCACATAGTAGACTGCAGTTTGAGTCCCAGATATGGTGGCTTAAAACTCACATTGGGTATATATGCATGCATGCCCCAAATCCCAAGAGAAGAATAGAGGAGAAGGGATTACAACATGACCATCCTTCCCGGGGGATGATTTCTTGCTTTCTGTCTCTCTCTGTCTTTCTGGTGAGCACACGTTCCTGATAGCAAAAGGAAAATAATAATAAAAAAAAAAAACTCTCTAAATAAACAGAAAAGTATATTGGAACCTAAGTGAGTTGGAACAATGAAAATAATGTAGATAAACTTGGATTATTTTGGAAGTACCTAAAAATAGCCTGGAAGCAAATCATTCCAAACTAATCTGAATTATATTTTTATATTATATTTTGTTATAGTGTATGTATTATCATGCAACCTACTTTATCTCTCTTTACAATATGTGTTGGGATTAACTCGTATTGATAAATGTAGGTATACTTAATTTACTATAAAAGTTGTACAATATTGTGTTGTATAAATATTCCAATTTATAAAACTATATACAAATAAATATATATGTAATGTTTATTTAATACTATTCACCTATCTATAGACATTTATGTCAATTCCATGTTTTTGACATTACACACATTGCTAGATTTAACACCCATACACATAACTTCTCATGTACAGATGTGAGAGTTTCTTATAGGTATTTATTTCAAAGAAGCCTTGGATTATGCTAGTTGATTTTAAAAAAGTAGAAAATGCTGATGAACTTCATCTATATTATTGATATTGTAAAGCTGTATATTTATAGGTTGGCTACATTACTGAGTAAGCTTTTCTGGTTTTGATTTGAAAACAAGTGACTATAGCTATTTGTAATATTAATTCTGTGAGAAAATATATTTAAAATTTTATACAAAAATGAAATCAAAGAACAATGTTTTAGAATATAATGTGCTTTAAAGTTGAGAGCTGTTCATCTTTTTAATTTCATCTTCCAGAACTTAGTCATAATATAAAAACAGGGAATGCTATTTAGAAATATGTTTACATACGGCACATTCGTCTCTGAAATCCAGTATTCAGCAAAGGTAAGCTCAAAGAGAATCCCATTTCCTAGTGTGTGAAAGAATCAAAGAACGAAGATGGGAACTATTTTTCACTAGAGCCTATAATCATTGTTCCAATTTCTGAGGACTGAGGGTAAACTAAAAATGTTGGATAATGGAGATTCATTATCATGACTTAAAGGAAACAAATTGCTCTCCCATAAATTCTGGGTAATTTGTCTTTCTCAAGCTACCTAGTAATGAATTTCTATTTGTTTACAGAATGGGAAGGAACACTTTTTTACACACATGGCCACAGCGACATGCCATTTTTATCTGTCTTCATTTATCTGAAGCTTGTGTGGTCTTGGCATTTTTCTTTACTTTTTGACCCATGGAAGATAAGTAAGTGTGGAATTCCATATTTACTGACTGAGAAGGCATAACAATTTCTAATAGCTAATTTCATGTAGTCTCAAATGTAGCATCACTGCCTTTGTCAAGAAAGACCTACGAGAAGTTGTCAGTAAAAGGGAAAACCTGAGCGAGTAAGTCAGATGTGATATCATAGTAAGAATAAGTAACTGCTTCCAAGTAACAGAATATTCCTTTAAAATTTTTCATATTACTAGAGGGAAAAGACTTTTCATGCTCATATTTTCCTAAACAGAGAGTCGATATATTACTAGTTTTGTGTGTTTTATTTGTGCTTCATAAAACATATGCACTACCTGTGAGAGCTCGTTGGAGGCAATTATGTTCATCAATTCTCATAATACACAATTCAGAAGCTCCTAAGACTCTAATGAAAGTAATTAGCTATTGTAACTTTCAAAAACATCTAATAACTAGGTTTATTATTAGTTTCTAATAAACCTTTTAAAACTATAACAACTTTGCAAAGCTGTTTATGGTTGCATTTTTCAAGATTCATGTAAAAGGAAGAAATGAAACATACCTAATCTGTTCAGAAATCTGGAAGTTGGAAAAGTGAGTGTAAGGTTTTAAAAAATAACCGATGATATAAGTAAACTCACAGGATAAAGTCAAAGGATTTAAGGGCAAATGTAATTTAGTTTTGTATTTGTTACACTGAGTAGTCAGGGAATTTATTTCCAACTTTGAATAGACATTC
>NW_006159775.1:2392474-2440370 GCF_000334495.1 Tupaia belangeri chinensis
CTGCTGAATTGTATCATACTTTAAGATGAAACAAGAATGCTATGAAAATAATATTAAGCTCTTATCTAACTATGCTATTAAAATTTATATGCAAGTTTTGAGATATCATAGGTTCATAAGCAAAAGCACAGAACAGGAGGGCACACAAAAACAGAAGAGTCACTTAGCACCATAGACTTCCATTAAGCCCTCCAAACTCTTCCATTCCATGGGATAGAAATTTTAAAAATGGTATCCGTCAAGACTACATAAAAACAGCTTTATAAATTATAAAACATGATTTTGTTCTCTAGCAATGTGAAAATCAGAAATATTCTATCAAGGCAGAAAATAAAATCATAGAAAAGACTCAAGTGTCTTTTTCTGGAAAGTTCAATCTGACACAATTAATATGCATCCTTTCCATGGACCAGCCGATGGAGTAATGGTTAAATCACCAGACTCCCACATAGTTGACTGGGCTTGGAGTACTGGACCTGGAGGCTTGAAACTCATACCATGCCTGTGTGCGTGCATGCCCCAAATCCCACAAAGAGAATGGAGGAGAAGGGATTGCAGAGTAGCTACCCCCCTTAAGGGGGGGTGGCTTCTTGCTTTCTGTCTCTCTGTCTCTGTCCCTCTTGTGAGCACACATGCAGTATAGCAAAAATCTCTCTCTCTCTAAAAAACAATAGGCAAACCTTTCCAAACATTTTAATCACTTGCCTCTATATTTCACAATGTGTTTCAGAATTTATATCAATGTATATATTCATTATAATTGAAATGACAAAAAAGTGTATGTGTTATGACTTGTCACTGTTAAGAGTGATATGTTTATATCTAACATATCACTAACATGTACTGTCTATTTTTGTCTATCAGTCTCTCTCAGGAATTGATAAATTGGTTCAGACTATAAATTGGAACCCACTGTTAAGTCTAAGTCCTCTGCTTATAAGCTATGTAACCTGGTACATATTATTTGTCTATTTTATATTTGGTTTTGGTCTGTAAAATGATAATATTATTAACATAATTTGCCTACTTTTTTTTCCTGAGGACTAAATGTATTAATATATGTAAAATGTTTAAGAATGTGTTTGATAATGGTAAATGCTATAAAGGTGTTTGTTATTATCATCTATGTGTTGAAGTATGGTCTGAGAGATTAATTGGTAAAAAGGCTAGCCTCTTCAAGAAGGAAACAGAGTGTTAACAAAAGGAAGAAAGATGAATGAAGGTGAAAAATCCTTGATGGTGAGAGGATTAGGTGGTTGTGATCAAGTGGATTAGCTGAGGACTCAGTCTTTCTGCTAATCACCATGGTGACTTCTGTGGTAGTGGGAGAGATGCCTCACTTACAGAAACCTGAGCTTGTTTTAGGAATTTCGAGACAATAAAGCATGATACATTTTCAAGGACAGTCTTATTTCTGGTCTGTTACTTTGTGGGTATTACAAAGTAGGCCCCTCAGTGAGAAAGCTTTCAGTTTTTCACAACTATAAGATATTGTAGGTCTATTACTCAGATTTGGTATTTGATTTGGAGTCTCAAATGTCTTTGATCTGTCTTTCCACAGCTGTAAATTATGTTCTCCATATCAGCTCTATCACAACTGAAAGAAATATTTTTTTTCTTTTCCCACATGCCTTCTCATTTTCCTTCTTCCATAGTTGATTCAGACTTTGAGAGAAAAGTCAAGAGAAGAAATTTATTAAACCCTCTTGAATCTTAAATCATATTCTTCTCTGTTAAATAAAAAATTAAGGCAACATGGAAGTATAATTTCTAGACAGGTTTTTAAAAAGAATTTTTCAAACATTTCATGTTATTCCTTTAATTGTTAAAAAAATGCTCTAAGATTATACCATATTTAAAAATGACAGACGAAGGTCATCATATACCAATCCTAATGGATTTCCAAGGAAGGATTAAATGCCATCAATCATATTTTTTTTTCTTTTTTTTGAAGAGGTTTTTGCTATAGGGTGTGTGTGCTCGCCAGACAGACAGAGAGAGACAGAGAGACAGAAAGCGAGAAATCACTCTCCAGGGGAGATGGCCACACCGTAATCCCTCCTCCTCCATTCTCCTCTCAGGATCTTGGGCACACACGCACATGCGCCTGGCATGAGTTTAAGCCACCGGGTCCAGGACTCGAACTGTGGTCGACTACATGGGAGTCCAGTGACATAGCCATTATGCTAACTGCTGGTCCCCCATCAATCATATTTTAAGAGTTCACCTTCAGGTATATAAAGGGAAATAAGAACCTAACATTTATTTGAAATCACTTTCTTCTCAGACTTAGTTAAGAGCATCCTCTAGACCTATGTGTGAGTCTTCTACATGGCCTGGTAGATCCAACAAATAAACTGTAGAAATACGGTGAGGAGACGACATTAAAAAGGCCATGCCAATGTCTCAGAACAGGGAAGGCTATATATTTGCTTTAAGAAATCAGAATTATGTTCTTATGATATATGTTAAGAATAGGTAAGTTTGGTTAATTAAACTAGGAGAGAATAGTTTAGTAAAAGATGGGGGACAAACTTGTGTATAAACCCAAATTATTTAATGAGGAAGAAAGATTTAAAAACATGACTTCATATATACAGCTCTAAAAACAATTAAATTTACCATCGTTGATTATTATTTTTTTCTGGTGTACATAGTTTTATTTTACATTTTATTTCAAGTTCTTTTATACATTCGATCATGTTATTTAGCTTGCAAAGTGAATATTCCAACATGTGTACATTTCTCCCCAGTCCAGTTGATAGCTATAAAGTTATCTTCAACAGATAATAAAGATAATACCCCATTTCAAGGACATCGTGATTATTTAAATAATTATTTTTTCAGTTTTACGTATTTCTGGGAAAAAAAGATATAAAAAGAAATCAGTCAATTGAAGTTATTAAAAATTGTCATGAGAGCATCCAGTAAATGTAGAAATAGTCATTCCAGAAAATCTACTAAGTCACTGTAAGAACAGCATACATCTGTGTAGTTTGAGTCAGCCTGCTCCTCTGCCCTTGGGACTGCATCTTAAAGAGACTTTTCTCTGGGTCTCTACCACAGGAGAGTGCACCCCACAAGATGGTGCTCCCCCAATGCTCTCCTACAAGTCTAGGGTTATGGGAGAAGGACTCAGATATTTCTCATCACCATAGCCTCATGTTGTAATACTCTGCCAGACTTTCAGACACAAAAGCCACACATTATGTGGTACCATTTAAATGCAATGTCTCAAACTGGCAAATCCACGGAGGAAAAGAAAAAATAAAAGTCAACAGTCGTCAGGATCTAGGAGGAAGGGAGAGTAAGGTGTTACCACTCATGGCTATGGGGTAATAAAAATATTCTAGAATTAAATAGTGGTTGATGTTTATACAGCCTTGAGAATATATCAAACAGCACTGAACTGTGTACTTTGAATTTTATTGGTTGTGAATTATATCTCAGAAAAAGGAAACAAAACAACAAAAAACAACAAAAAATACAATTTAGCACCATAGTGCTTTACTCATTGAAGTTGCTAATAAATACTTCTAGTGTCTCAGAAAATTAAAATCAAACACAAACTCCTCAAACTGTTACGGCAGCCTCTCAACTAGATGTGAATTCAATGAAAAATGATAAAAGTCCAACTAGCTAAGAGGGCTTAGACACCGTCTTTAAGCACTAATGATTTATGCAGACTCAGTATGAGCCCAAGGTAGATGGACTAAAAGATAAAAATGAGAAAAAAAATCTAAAGAGGAACGTAAGAGGCTGCATGATACTGAAGAAATAGGTCTCACAAAGTTCCTCCCATTAAGTCAGGAAACAAATAAATGACTTCTGGGAGAGGGGAGGAGAGGATGTCAGTATCCAGGATGATGTAATAAATTATCTAAATTTCCAGTTTTCAACAAAAATATTATGAGATCTACAAAGAAATAATGTAGTCGTACATAAGAGAAAAAAAATCCGGCAATCAAAACTGTGAAGGAGTCTAGTTGGATTTAGGAAACAAAGACTTGACAGGAGCTGTTATAAGTATGTTCAAAGAACTAAAGAAAAGTGGGGCTAAAACATTTAAGGAAGGTCCAGGAAGAGGCATATTAGTAAATGTGTATATGCCTATGATCAAGGATGGCTAAGACTGCAGTATGAAAACCTCTTGGAGGTGTTTCTCTCTCTGTCTCTGTCTCTGTTTCTGTCTCTTTCTCATGGAAGAAATAAATAATAAAATTAAAGGGAAGTATAATGATATCTCATGGAATAAGGAATATAAATAACAGATTCTTTAATCTTTTTAATATTTCTAATCATCCTTTTGATATTTAATATCTTTGACATTTTTATGTCATTAAATACTTTTCAAAAGAGTCAATTTAATTTCTTCATAGTATTCAATGGTATGAAATTGATCGTATCACATTAAACAAAAGAGAGGGGTTGAATTGAAGTATCTTTCTGCAGAAAACATATTACTTTTCTTTATACACTGTTCCAATTTTTGTAAATACTCCCAATAAATACACTCTCCTAAGTATTTTCTAACACTTCATCAGTGTCTAAAGATAAATTCAGACTGCAACATTTAGGACCTTTGATGTGTCCTCAATACTTCCTTATTTTCCACTAAACAAAATTCAATGTCCTTGGGCTGAGCTGGTTTTCAAGACCCTGCTGTGCATGAGTCAAACTTAAAGGTTCTCTGATCCATATTTATGATATGCCCCACTTTCTCATGCCTTCAGGATTTTATTCATATGCTCCATCAGACTGCTTAGGTTTTTTTTCTTTTTCTGTTTGTTTTGTTTTCCCCAGATTCTTCATGTGTAAATTCTTCCTCTCTTCAAGGACCACCGTGCACTTTACTCCCTCGATGAATTTCCCTTCCATCGAGCAACCAAGAGGATCTATTTGTCTCACGGCTGTCAGAGCTCTTTACCCATGTGGATTTTTCTTACGGCACTCATTACTTTCTATCATGGATTGTTTGAAGGACTTGCATATCAAAAAGCTGGTGCATGAGGTTTCAAGGGGCTCAGTACATACCAGCTCTTTCCTTTTTTCTTTGTTTTTTCCTATCTGCATTTCGAACTAAATGAGAAAAAGAGTCTAGAAGATGGAAGTCACAATAGTCCCTTAATTATTGATAAAGCAAAAACATGCTTTCTGGAATTACTTGGCAATATTGTCACCTACAATGCTGCCCCTGTAAAATTTATGGTGTAGAGGAAGAAACTGTTTTGTGCTTCCTGTAGGCAGCCGACCTTCCAAGTGAAAGGAGAACAAGAGAATGTGGCTTTAAATATCTAGTTCCACTCTCGCACTCACCGTCAGGGGATGAGGCATGGATACGAGGATCATTTGGCAATGGCCCCTTCTCATAAAAAACCCAAACATTCCTGGGGACCAGCAGTTAGCATGGTGGCTATGTCACTGAACTCCCATGTAGTTGACTGCAGTTTGAGTCCCAGACCCGGTAGCTTAAACTCATGCAGGGTGCGTGTGCGTGCGTGCCCAAGACCCCGAGAGGAGAATGGAGGAGAAGGAATTGTGGCATGGCCATCCCCCTTGGGGGGTGATATCTCGCTTTCTGTCTCTCTGTTTCTCTCTGGCAAAAAAAAACTCCCCCCCCCAAAAAAAAAATTCCTTGACACTGATTAGCTTCTTTTTGCCTCTTAACCAATCAGACTTACTGCCTCCCTACTTTAGCATGGCAGTTCCCCATTGGGGAGTCCTGCTTGCAAACTTTCTGAGGCTGCTGCTTAAACATCACACCTTTGTAGATTCCCCAGGAATCCCATCAGGGTGAATATTTTGTAGCAGAAGAGACAGAAATACACCTAGCCAGTTATTTTAAAAGATTTCAAGGTCACTCCATATTCAAAGTTGAAACTTCACTTTCTGTTCCCATCCCAAAATACGTATAGGCCACTTTGTCCCCCTGGAAAGTCAGTGTCTTCAGGTCTACATCTGGGGCTGAAATTCCACTGGAATGGGTACAGTGATTTCTGGACTCTGATATGCCTCAAGAGTTTACAGGTTATACAGACTTGTCCAACACTGACTCTCATTCACACAATTTAACAATTAGGCACACCTTGCCAATGCCTGACGAAGTAGTCCCAGGCAAATGTATGTTGCCAGAACCCAAGACTTAATGTGTGTAAGGCACAGACTCAGGGCTACCTGGGGGATGGAGGTTACACAAAAGAAACCTAGATGTCTGCTTCTCCAGAATCTCCAAACAGTCAAAGCCTGTTGTCTAGAGTTCATGTTCTGCCAACAGTTAGATGAATCTCCCTGCATGAGAGATTCATGGTGTCTGAGTAAAAAAATTCACTGTGCATGTTACCTTCATTCCTAGTGAGACACAGCTGCCTTCTTGCAGTTTTTAAAATTTGCAATGCTGGCAGCCGTGTCACAGGCTCATTTTATATTTCGAGGGTTTTTATTTATTTTTTCAATCTATTACATTTGGAACACTTTTAATTTACATTCCTCTTCTAAAGTCTAGGGAGGTATTAGGATCAGACTTCTCCAGACGGTGGAAAGAGCCCTGTTTAGTCCTGTGCCATGTGGTCCTCAAGTCTCATAAATGTTTCAGATTTTGCCTAAAACAGCAAGGGTAGTTAGGAGTCCATTTGGCTAGCCAAGTGAATGATGATGGTGACTCAGATCCAGGTAGGGGTGTTGGAGATGGGTGAAATGATCAGAATCTGTATGTGCGTTGAAGATAGAATAACCAGGAGTTGAAGACAGATTAGGGAAAAGAGAATGAACACTCACAGAGATCCTAATTTTTTGGCCAAAGCTTTTGTAAGAATGTTATTGTCACCTACATATTGGAGTTTCCCCTTAATACTTACCCAAGAATGATGTAAGTATTTTAAGCTCTATCTTCCTGGTCTTATTCTTCAGATCTTTCAAAAGCTTTTACAATTATTTGGTATATCTGTCCCTATCTTCAAGTGCTTTTCCCAAATTACTCACATTGTGGCCTCTGAGACTCTACCAGGACAGTTCTTAGCAGTGTCTAAAGATTAGCTCCTTTAATGGCAGGGGTGGTGGCTTCACTGGTTTTTTCATCACGGACCCTTTTGTGAAGTCTGATATAACCCACATGCCTCTATTTTTTTTTTTTTTTTGAGAGGTTTTTGCTCTAGGGCACGCGCGCTCGCCAGAAAGACAGAGAGAGAGAGAGAGACAGAGAGATAGAAAATGAGAAATCACCCCCCAGGGGGGATGGCCATGCTTCAATCCCTTCTCTTCCGTTCTCCTCTCAGGATTTTGTGCATGCATGCACACGCACCTGGCGTGAGTTTAAGCCACTGGGTCCAGGACTCTAACCCCGGTCTGCTACATGGGAGTTCAGTGATATAGCCATTACGCTAGCTAACTGCTGGTCCCTAGCCCACATGCCTCTTAAATAATACTCTTAAATGTAAACAACAACAGATAGGATTATCAAGCGACCTGTTCTAGTCCATTTTGTTGCTAATGACAGAAAATCCCTGCATTTGGGTAACTTGTAAAAATAGAGATTCAGCTCAAGGTTGGAGATCCAAGTTCCAAAGCCTAGTTTTGCTAAGGGGTTTCCTGTTGGTTGGGTCCCAAGGTTGTGCAGGGAGACTATCACATTGTGCGGAAAAAAATGTGCATCTGCATCTGTGTACATCTCTGTTCTGATCTCACTTCCACTTCTTATAAACCCGCCAGGAGTCATTCTGATAGGTGCCCCACCAAATGACTTAGTAATCCCAAAAGCCCCATCTTTTGGTATCATGTAGGTATTAAACTCTTCTTAACACCTTCACAAACAAATTTCAACCCATGAATTTAGGGGGCATACAAACCATAGAAAGAACTAATAATGTGGAAGAAAAAAGAAGCAGTTGTCAAGAATTGTTTAAAATTTGTGTCATAGTTATGAATGTGTTTCTTAATAATGCATTAAATAACAGGATCTAACACTGAGTCCAATAATTAATTTCAAAGTAGTGATGAGGATTAATAGTATTTGAAGATCTTGGCAAAAAGGGCAATGTGATTAAATATGTGTGATGTGTACTGGTGACAAAGTAATAGATACTGCACATACTATTGTGACTTATTGCTCAAAGTCATCATCGGAAGAAATACTAAATTTCAGTACTCCAGGTGAAATTAGTAAGTGAAAATTCATTGTATTTTCACTGACATTCAAGTCTGTGGATCTTTTGTGAGGTTGAAAGACCAGAACATGTCATGTGTTCTATAATGGAACATGTTTGAACTTTGAAATGAGTTGAATGTTATATGAAGAGAGAAAGTAGGTTCCCTGTCTAACACTTATTATGTAAGGTACCACATTAGATTTCTTTTTTTCTTTTCTTTCTTTCTTTTTTTTTCTTAAGAGGTTTTTGCCTTCAGGCACATGTATTTGGCAGAGAGAGAGAGGGAGAGAGAGAGAGAGAGAGAGAGGAAG
Source organism: Tupaia belangeri chinensis (assembly GCF_000334495.1). Lineage (NCBI taxonomy): Eukaryota > Metazoa > Chordata > Mammalia > Scandentia > Tupaiidae > Tupaia > Tupaia belangeri. The sequence continues at coordinate 2,400,927 of NW_006159775.1, forward strand.
ACAGTGAGAGGGAAAGTGAGAAATCACTCCCCCACTCCCCCAGTGGGGATGGCCACACTGCAATCCTTTCTCCATTCTTCTCCTGGGAAATTGGGCACCCACGCACATGCACCTGGCATGAGTTTCAAGCCACTGGGACTAGAACTCAAACTGTGGTCAGCCATGTGGAAGTCCAGTAACACCATCTGCTGGCCCCTACTCACTAGATTTCTTTAATGGTTATTCATTTCTTGTGACTGAGAGAGACGTAAATAGAGAGAGGGGGAGAGAACTAGCACCCACAGCATGGTCCTGATGCAGTCCACCTCTAATCTTCAGTCATACCCAAATTATGGGCAAGCTTGTGCCTAGGATACTCAGGGACTCTGCTAGAAGTAAACTGAGAACCTTTCCCTGGGATATTGTTTCACAGAGCATCTCATTTGATTGCTGCACCTGCATCTGGCCTCTATACTAAACTTTTAATGCACATCATCACATTTACTTGTTAAAGAAATGTGTTAGAAATTATTTGTTTTATGGATTGGGACCTTGGGACCTTGATAGTGTAATTTGCCTAAGTTCTTATGATGGTTAGTTTCTGACCTAGGACATGAATCCAGGCTTGTCCCGCCCCAAAGGATATAGAGTATAGAGTTTCATCTAGAAATCAATATGCCTCTCTGCACTTGGGTAGAAATCTTATCATCTCCACAAATCTGTCAACTTCTTCAAGCCAGAGTTCAAGCTGATCATCTCAGCAGCTCCCACCAGCTTCATAGAGTCTTATATGTTGCATAAAGCCTATTATATTTTGATTTATAATTATTAAAATACCTAAATGCCTTTAAGACACAAAGAGATGTCAACATTTCTTTAAGTGCCACTATTTTGCCATCTTTATTGTCAAGCAATATAAGTGTTAATAGAGGTGTCTACAGGGGAACCTGATCTCTAGAGATACTGGATAAATGTATACTGTGTCAGCTCGTGGATAATACTGGAAATTAAAAGCCTTCCTGAAATGTCTCACCATGCAGTGGATATATTCTTGTTTTGAAATTACCTATTGAAACTGTACCTAGAACAGCAACCAACTCTCTAAATGAATGATAATCACACCCAAACCAGACTAACAGTAATGGTAATGTAAACCCAACTACTTGTTTGGTGGTTCCGATTACACAGTTTACTTGGTAAAACACAATCTTAGAAATTTCTTTAACTACAAAAAAAAAAAAAAGAAATTTCTTCAACTGAGTGAAAAAAATGATTGCTAGCACTACATCTCTTTTTCCATAAGAGTCATCTTGTGTATTAATTGCATCATCAGCCTGTTCATTGATTTTAATGCCTTGCAGTTTGCTAAAAATGAAAGTCTCTCAAGTCGCTGTAGGATTCCTTGAAATTTAATACATACACTGGTTAGGGGATAGAGAGATTCTGCTGGCCAGCTTTAATTAAAAAATACAATACAATGAAAAATAAAACTCTAGGCTGGCCAAATTACTTTCTGTTCAGTGGGGAAAAAATTTCAGATAAATCAGACTTCCTTGCATTTACTTTACTAATGAGGAAGTACAGACCAAGCAAAATAAATCTCTTTTTGCTGAAATGGCAATTTGTTAGTACTAGAAGTTTTATTTCTTATTGATTAGGTAATAGATATAAAGAGACTCATTACTCTTGAGTGTCTTGACTTGATGAATGTTAACACCAGACAGCTTCAGAGTGATTTTGAGTAATTCTGAATTCACGTATAAAGGATGTGTATGTTCTGCTTTGTTGGTAGGTTGCTTTAACTACAGACATTCTTCAAAATAGGAGGATATACAAGAGACAAATGCCAACATTTCCGATTTATTTCTTAAAAGTCCAATTCAGTATTAGAAAATGCATTAGAAAATTTTTTTGTTTTAGTAATGTAAACTCCTCAAATTTAATTCTTGGGGCTGGTCTAAAAAAAGCAAAGCATAGTAAGAAGAGTATGAGCAGACCATCAGATGGCATAATGGTTACATCACTGGATGCTCACATGGCCCATCACGGTTCAACTCCTGGACCCAGCAGCTTGAAACACACTGGGTGGGTGCGTGTGTGTGCCCAAAATCCCAAGAGGAGAATGGCGGAGAAGAGACTGTGGGAAGGCCATCACCCCAGGGGGTGATTTCTCACTTTCTGCCTCTCTTTGTCTTTCCAGCAAGCACATAGGCCCTATAGCAAAAATTCCTCTCTCTCAAAAAAAGAAGAGTCTGCATCACTGGATTTCCACATGGGCAACTGCAGTTCTAGTCCTGGACCTAGAAACTTGAAACTCATGCTGGGTGCATGTGCATGCATGTCCAAAATCCCGAGAGTAAAAGGAGGGGAAGGGATTGCAGCATAGTGATCCCCCACCCCTGCCCCCCAAGAGTGATTTCTTGCTTTCTGTCTCTCTTTCTCTCTATCTCTCTGGCAAGTACACATGCCCTATAGAAAAAAAATCTCTCCAACACAAACACACAAACATACACACACACACAATAAAGAGTCTGAAACCTGAAAGATCTGGAAGCAGTAGAACTTTGGGTATATTCTTGTGTCAGGAGCAGTCCCTAGGTCCCTAGATGCTGCAGTAATATTTACACATACAGCATAGAAACTATTGCCAAACTATTCCTAATGTGGCATTTGGGGAACATCTCTCACTTGCTCGCTTTTTTTTTTTCTTTTTTGCCATTTGGTATTGTATGTGATAGAGACCAAAAAGTATTAATGGTTTTTATTTTTATCGTGGTGCTCTCTGATTAAATGGCTTGATACACAGCTGTCTTTGGCACTGTTGAAAGAGTTCTGACTCAACCCAGTGGTCTGACAGGCCTTTAGTGAAGCCAAATTAACTAGTTCTTTTATGTAGTTTGTTTTCCAGTAGAACCTCATTATATTTCTATAGGAAGTAGGTTAGCCTAGCTTGGGTTCAGAGATTACAAGCCAAAGGAACTGATCTCAACTTTTTATTTTATTTTTAATTTAGAAATCTGATACTGTCTGGACCACCAGTTAGCGTAATGGCTATGTTGCTGGACGCTCATGTAGTTGACCACGGTTTGAGTCCTGGACCTAGTGGCTTAAATTCACCCTGGGCTCATGTGCATACTTGCCTAAGATCCCGAGAGGAGAACGGAGGAGAAGGGATTGCGGTGTGGCCATGCCCCCTGGTGGGGGGTGAGTTCTCGCTTTCCATCTCTATGTCTCTCTCTGTCTTTCTGGTGAGTGCGTATGCCCTATTGCAAAAACCTCTCAAAAAAAGAGAAAAAGAAAGAAAGAAAGAAAGAAAGAAAGAAAGAAAGAAAGAAAGAAAGAAAGAAAGAAAAAGAAAAAGAAATCTGATACTATCAATTTGCCCCAGCCATCGTCAAGCTAGTGGAGAAGCTAAAATATGGACTAAGGCATCAGACCCTTCCAACTGGGCAGGGCTTCCACTCAAGCAGATAATGTCTTTTTGGTTTAGAAGAACTCGCTTATGCTCTTTGAGCTTCATATTTCTCGGGTAAAATGAGAAGAATAAGATGAACACTATGGGTCTGAGGTGAGGAAAAGTGGTAACAGATGAAAATGATCTGATTGAATGCCTAACACATGGAACAGTGCTCTGTAAAGGACAGCAGTGTGGTAGCATGACATGACACAGGGAGCTTGAAGTAGATTTTTATTTTAGAAAGAGAAGTCTGGAAAATAGACTTAAGAGTGAGGGCTGGGGGTGAGGTTGTATCCTAGAAGCAGAAAAGCCATCTCTGAAAGTCTAGGATAGTAACGGAATACAAAAGACTGATTTCTATAGCAAAATGCCAATTGCGATAATAAGGTCGACTCCATCTGATATTGATATTCTTGGCCTTTCCTAAAAATCATTATTTACATAAATTATATGGGGATAAGTGTAGTGTTAATGATTTTTTCATTTATGTCCTACCAATGACTGCACTGACATTCTGTCTCTCAGTGAAGAGAAACAGAGATTCCATTTCACACAACAATTAGGGCATTCAGATGTTAGTGTCATGGACACTTTTTATAGGCCTAATACAGCAAATGACACTGAAACCAAGCAAAGATGAACAGGCCCATTGGATCTCAGTGACTGACATTTGCATTTGTTTTATTTTCAAAGTACACCAGATTTTTGGAGAGGTTTTTGCTATAGGGCACATGCACTCACCAGAAAGAGAGAGACAGAGAGACAGAAAGCAAGAAATCACCTACCAAGGGTATGGCCATGCCGCAATCCGTTCTCCATTCTCCTCTCAGAATCTTGGGTATGCACACACATGCGCCTGGCCTAAGTTTAAGCCACCAGGTCCAGGATTCAAACTGCAGTCAACTACATGGGAGTCCAGCGACATAGCCATTATGCCAACTGCTGGTCCCCATATGGTGTTTTTTGTATGTGGTCCAGGTACTATCTGCTTCAGTACTCTTTGGACTGCTTGTTGAAAGTACTGGTTTGGGGGTTCAGTCCAGACCTTCAGATTCTTTTAGTGGATCATAGGAATCAGTTTAGAATTCACTGTTGGAAGTGATGTTTATGGAAAGGCTGACAGGATTGTTCCTTCCTTCTAATGCCAAGAAGAGCTCAGAGACTGCATGGGAGCCCACTATACTAAGGGGCCAGCGGTAGGATTTGACTTTCCATTTGTGAGAGCATCTCCCCTGTGGCATACACAGCAAATAGCCCAAATGTCCATTCTTACTCATTTAGCAGAAAAATCAGAACTTTTCTTATTCTCTGAAAGTTCACAATGTGGTGTACTAAATGCATATATAATGAACTCATTATTACTATATTGTTATAATTGGCATAATACATACTCACATATTGATTTAGAACATATCGTTTGAGTACATACCATTGTGGGCATATGTTAACAAATCTTGATTTTTGTACTTAGATCTTAGGTTTTTTAAAAAATGATTTGTTAGTCTTTTCTGTTGAATCTCTTCAACCTCTTTTTACTAATAGCTTTAAAAATAATTTAAAAATGGGACCAGCAGTTAGCATAATGGCTATGTCGCTGGACTTCCATGTAGTTGACCGCGGTTCGCGTTCCGGACCCGGTGGCTTAAAACTCATGCTGGGCGCATGTGCGTGTGTGCCCAAGATCCTGAGAGGAGAACGGAGGAGAAGGGATTGCGGTGTGGCCATCTCCCCTGGGGGGTGATTTCTCGCTTTCTGTCTCTCTCTCTCTGTTTGTCTGGCGAGTGCACGCGCCCTATAGCATAAAACCTCTCAAAACAATTAAAAATAATTTTGTAGAGATGAAGTCTGACTAAATAAGTAATAATATATTTTACAAAGATGAATAATATTTTAGTACCAGCAGATTGTGTAATGGTTACATCACCGGACTTCCACATGGCCAACTGTGGTTTCAGTCCTGGACCCAGTAACTTGAAACTCACACCAGGTGCATGAGTGTACATGCCCAAAATCCCGAGAGGAGAAGGGATTACAGTGTAGACATCCCCCATGAGAGGTGATTATTCACTTTCTGTCTCTGTATCTCTGTTTCTCTGGTGAGCACACCTGCCCTATAGCAAAAATCTCTCTAAAAAAAAAGATAAACAATATTTTTTCATCAAGATAAGTTTTAGCTTTGTACATGTTGTAAAGGAGAAAATGGTCTCTCTGAAGGATTATTCAATTTGTGTATCTAAATGGAGAACACAATAGCATTGTCTAAAAGTCATAGAAAAAAGAAAGTTATGTTCGTTTTAAAGTGGGTCCTTTCAGATATGAGCAAGGTGAGTTATTTGTTTAAATGAAGTATTGTTGCAATGGACTTCAGAAGAGTTAGCTAGCTTGGCATTGGGATAAATGTTTATATTACTTAACTTTACAATAAAGATTATAATTTGTTGTGCCCTCGGTGTGAAAGTATCTGAGTGGTGCAAATGGAATTAAAGGTAACTTCAAATCAGTTGGAGAATATAGTGCATGAGCGTGGTCATGAACTGTTATTTCCTTGTAGAACAAAAATAACAAGGAGACTAGTATCTTTTTGATGTATATACTTATTTCTTCCATCAAGGGAGTTCTGGTAGGAAAATAATAGTTATTTTTTTCTCCCAGTGAGAAAGGACAGATTTAAAGTAAAGAACTAAAAATTGGCTTGATAACTCAGAATAAAAGAGAATCGCCTCTTATCCAAGGTCTCAGAATTGGGAGCCCGAAAATGCTGGTGTCTGTACTTGAGCAGAAACTACTCTGGTGGGATGGGAGGCATGTGAGCTTAAATTGAGGGGACAGGTCGAATAGCACCCCTTATTACAGACAAATAAAACACAGGAAGTCACACTTGGTGAGAAATATTTATTTATTTAAAATAAAAAACATTTCATTGGCAAATAATAATTGTGTATATTTATGGGGTAAAATGTTAGGTTTGATATAGGAATACCTTGTAGAATGATCAGAGGAGGTTAACAAATATATCCATCACCTCATGTATTTATCTTTGTGTGTGTGGTGAGAACATTTAAAATCCCATGTGCTAATTTTTTTCTTTCCTTTTTATGACTTATTTATTTAATTGTATTACTTATTATTATTTTAAAATTTACTATAGGAGACACACATGTACCAGAGAAACAGAGACAGGGAAAGTGAGAAAGCAAGCCTCCAGGTCTGGGACTTAAACCATGGTCAGCCAGGTGGTTGTCAAGCACCTTAACTACCACACCACCTGTTGGCTCCCCTCATTATTGTAGCACTAGTCACAGTAACCAAGAGGTGAAATCAATCTAAGTGTCCATAAAAAGAAAAAAATAGATAAATAAAATGTCTCACACACACACACACACACACACAGAGTGAGATATTAGTTAGCCTTTTTTTTTTGGAGAGGTTTTTGCTATAGGGTGTGTGCGCTCGCCAGAAAGACAGAGAGAGACAGAAAGATAGAAAGTGAGAAATCACCCCCCAGGGGGGATGGCCACACCGCAATCCCTTCTCCTTTCGGGATCTGGGGCATGCATGCACACGTGCCCGATGTGAGTTTTAAGCCACTGGTTCTGGGACTCGAACCACAGTCGACTACATCGGAGTCCAGCGACATAGCCATTACGCTAACTGCTGGTCCTATTTAGCCATTTGGAAAGATGAAATCCTGTCCTCCGAGGTAACATGGATGAGCCAAGTAAACATTATATTAAGTGAAATAATCTAGACACAAAAAGAAAAAAATTATATGTGGAAACTAAAAACAGTTCTCCCTCACCCAAGTGGAGATATGATACTGGTTGCTAGAGGCCGGGAATCAGAAAGAAGAGGGACATAGATCCTAGCTAACAGACATAAATTTGCAGTTAGATAAAAGGAATAAGTTCTGTAGCATTGTCATTTAACTATAGTTAACAAAAAATTTGTTGTATATTTTAGAGTAACTAAAATAGAGGATCTTGAATGTTCCCCACCCAAAGTAATCATAATGTTTGAGATGGATGTACTAATTATCCTGGTTTGATCATTATGCATTGTATTCTTAAACTGAGAAAATCACACTGTAGCCTATAAATATGTACACTTATTACATCTCATGTAAAAAATGTAAATACCCCATTAAGTTTAGAAAGAAAATTCTGTCATTTATAACAACATCAACATGGATAAGTCTGGAGGCCCTTATGTTATGCTAAGTGGAATAAACTGGGCAGAGAAAGACAAATACAGCATTTTTTTACTTATGAGTGAAACCTAAAAAGGACAAACCCATAAAAGTAGAAAGTAAAATGACGGCTATCGGAAGGAAGCTGAGGCTGTGGAGGTGGGCAAGTGTAAAAAGGAGTGAAGGTTAAATGGTACAAATCATCCCTTAGAAAGGAGGAATAAGTTCTGGTGATCTCTTGCACAGCACGGTAACTATAGTTAGTAGTAATTAAATATTTTTAAAATTAAATAAGCTACAAGAAAGTTGAATTTTCTCTTTCTTTTTTATCTTTTCTTTCTTTCTTTCTTTTTTTTTTTTTTTTTTGTTGTTGTTGTTATTTGCCATTGGGCATATGTGCTCACCAGAGACAGAGAGGGAAAGTGAGAAATCACCTCCTAGGGCAAAAGCCGTGCCACAATCCCTTCCCCTCCACTCTCCTTGGGATTTTGATCACATGTGCAAACATGCCCAGAGTGGTTTTCAAGTTGCCGGGTCTGGAATCAAACTGCACTTGGCCACATGGGAGTCCAGAGGTTTAACCACCACGCCACCTGTTGGCCCCTAAAATTTCAAAGCTCCAAGCTGCATGATCTATGAGAGTAACCAGAACAAAAGAGTTAATGTCCCAGACATGTAAGAAAATAGAACTTTTTCTTTTTTAGTGAGATTTTTTTCTTATAGGATATGTGTGTGCTCACTAGAGAGACAGAGAGACAGAAAGCAAAAAATCACACTCCAGTGGGGATGGACAGGCCATAATTCCTTCTCCCCTGTTTTCTTGGGATCTTGAGCACACATGGACACGTGCTGATGTGAGTTTTAAGCCACTAGGTCCAGGACTAGAACTGCAGTTGATCATGTGGGAGTCCAGCAATGTAACCATTATGCTATCTGATGATCCATAGAACTTTCTTTTCTTTCTTTTTTTTTTTTTTGAGAGATTTTTGCTATAGGGCATGTGCACTCTCCAGACAGACAGAGAGAGGAGAGAGACAGAAGAAAGAAAGCGAGAAATCATGCCTCAGGGGGGATGGCCACGCCACAATCCCTTCTCTTCCATTCTCCTTTTGGGATCTTTGGCACGCATGCAAACGGGCCCGGTGTGAGTTTAAGCCACCGAGTCCAGGACTCGAACTGCGGTTGACTACATGGGAGTCCAGCGACACAGCCATTACTCTAACTGCTGGTCCCCATAGAACTTTATTTTTAAGAGAATCATCAATAAACTGGAACAATGATGTGTTTCTTTTTGTTTGTATTTTGCCATTTTGCATGTACTCTCGCTGGAGAGACAGAGACAATAGAGGGAGAGTGAGAAATCCTCCCCCCACTCACCAAAATGATGGCCATGCCACGATCCCCTTTCCTCCAGTCTTCCCTCAGGATTTTTGGCACCCACACACATATGCCTGGTGTGATTTTCAAATCCCCAGATCTGGGACCCAAACTGTGATTGGTCATGTGAGAGTTCAGCGCCTTAACCACCATGCCACCTGCTGGCCCCAGTGTATTGGTGTTAAATGGGAGTTGTGAATATGAGGTTTAGTATTCCCATTTTTATAATAATAGATTTGTCCACTAATGATTATAAGTTTTATATATGATAACAGCCCGAAGCACATGAGGGACTCATGCTATTGCCCAGGATCTGATGGGTTGAAGGAAGGGAAAAAGAAGATTGTGCTATGCCTAGATCCCATAGAAGGTCTCTCTCTCTCTCTGTCTAACTCTCATGAATGTGCATTTGCTCAATCATGAATATAGAAAAAATAAGGAAAAAAGTGATCAAAAAAAGAAAATAAAGATTCTAGGATTTTCTCTCAACATTTGACCTATTTAATTTCAGAAACCAAAGAGTGGAGTTGCTTTTTAATGCTTTTGGATTTATGTATAATATAATATTTTTTCCACCTTCCTAGCTGCTCTAATTCCATTGCCTCTGGGTATATTAAATGAAAAGATTAAAAACACAAATTATCATAACTAATAAAATGCTTCCATAGGCAATATAAAAGAAAAAAAAAAACTATATTTCTGTGGAGACCCCTGGTTCATACTAACCATGCTAATTACTACTCTGACCAAAATTATACTTCCCCTTGGCATATATTTTGTAATGGAAGAAAATATATTTTTGTTTTGGCTCTTTTACCTAATCCATTATTTAATTATTCATAGTCATCATAATGACTTACATATCTTTTTCTTTTTGAACTATCATAATGGCATACATATTTTTTTCTTCATTTGTTTGAATTGAAATTTGATGATAAGTCCTATCTTGTACTTGTAAAAGATATGACTTGATTGGTACTCTTCTCTAGAGTTTCTGATAGTCTGGATCATGAAGATTGTACTTGTAAAGTTAACATGTTTCTCTGTGTTCTATATTTTGTGTCAGTTGAAGTTTACTGTAGACGCATGACCAAATTCAAATTTGCTTGCTAAGATGATGCATTTTTCCACGAGAAGGCTCTCAATGTCTGACTGCTTGTCTTTTGGTGATGTCAATAGTGGTTGGGACATAGTACCTAAATCCAGTAGTTCACTGTGAGTTACAGAACGGTGGCATTCCCAAACTATCATTTTTCTGGTCATTTTTTATTTGGTATACTTTCGTAAAGATATGTTCCTTGTATCTATTATTTGGTTTTACTCAGCAGTATATTTTATATACAAAACCCACAATATATGCTTGGTACTTTCCCTTTATCTACCAATATTCAAGATAATTAAAATTTTTAAAGTTATTTTTCATTGTTCCCCAAAGCTGGTCAATTACACTTAAAAAACAAACAAACAAACAAACAAACAGAAAAAAAAAAAAAAACACTTGCTATTATAAACTAATGAACCTAACCATAGTTGGTTTCTCAATCCACTGCAATTATTATTACTGTTGTACCTAAAAAATGCCATTTTGCCATTACATTTGGGAACTAACATCTCTACTATATTTAATTTAATTATTTCCTTTTTTCCCCTAAAGTTTGCTTATTATTTCTTCAATGAGAGAGACAAAGGTAGAGAAAGGCATAGAAAGAGAGAGGGAGGCACTCAAAACAGTATCTCCATGCCACAATTCATCTCCAGTCTCAGCTGGCTCAGATTGCTGGCATGTGTGCACATGGCATGCTCAGGGAGATTTCAGGATGAGAACCTATGGCTTTTCTCCTATGGGCCCAGTTGCCTTACCTTTGAGCCACCATGTCTCCAGTTATTTCATTGAACTGATTCTTAAGGTCTTTTGATGTGACCTTAGTCATTGCTAGTGTCCTTGATGTCTGGTAGGGCAAGATGTTTCAGCCTCAACATCTCAGATCTGGAATCAGCCATTGCTCTAATGGTGTTTGTTTTCTTTTTCTGATAAATGGTATTTAAGAGTCATAACCTGAATGCTGAGAAGATGCTTATTTGTACAGGTTTCAACATTTTCTTTTCAATTTTTTGGGGGGGAGGAATTTATATATTTGTGGATATATGAAAAATCCATATGTGTTCACAAATATATAAATATATTTAAGTACAAGCAAGTATTTAAAAATTTTCATAGTGAAAATATTATATTGTGACATGCTTTTCCAAACAAAATATTAACATTAATATTTAATTTTGGACATGTTCTTTAAATCCTACATGCATACTTTTGAATATCTAAACTACATGTTAAAACAGCGGAATACATTCTATTCACACTTCAGATCTTTAAACATCGACAATCTATTAATATACTATTACTGCAGGACAAATTTCGGTAGAGGTCTTAGATCATTTTTTTTGGAGAGATTTTCACTATAGGGTACGTGCACTCGCCAGACAGACAGAGCAAGACATAGAGACAGAAAGCGAGAAATCGCTCGCCAGGGGGGATGGTCACGCCGCAATCCCTTGTCCTCCATTCTCCTCTCGGGATCTTGGGCACGCACGCACACGTGCCCGGCGTGAGTTTTAAGCCACTGTGTCCAGGACGTGAACCGTGGTCGACTATGTGGGAGTCCAGCGACATAGCCATTACGCTAACTGCTGGTTCCCAAGGTCTTAGATCATTTTTAAGCTCACTTGAGGAACACCAATCATTAACAATCATTTTTCTGTTTTATTCACAAACACTGATACAATTTGTTAATGTATGTTAACATAAAATATTTTCTTTAAAAAATGAATGTGTATTTATGTGTTTTAACTGGTAGAGTAGACTTTACTCCAGTCTGTTAAACAACCTATTTTTACAATGTCTAAATCTACTTTGCATGATCTGCTCCATCATTACTACCAGATACTTTTTTCAAATTATTAGAATTACTTTTTCAATGGGAGGAATAATCAAATTCGAGCCTATACATCTTATAAATATCTTACATCTAACACACACAGCTTTATAATTCATGCAATAGGCATGTCTAAAAAAATGAGTACTAAGTCTCAAAAATATTTAGATATCTATTTAAACATAGTGCCTTCTTTTTTTCTTTCTTTTTTAAGAAGAGTAATCTGTAAACATCTTTACCGTTAGTTCATGCTTGGTCATTTGCTGTGGTCATTGTGGAAATGGTGGGTATGACTGTATAACAATTTGGGAAGTGGACCATCTTTGTAAAAATATTACACTCCCAGAGGAATGAACAAGTCTTAGAATACCATGTGGTACAAATTCATGAAATCAATTTCTGTATTTAAAAACATAGCACAAAACAGTCCAAAGCTGTTATAGATGAATATTCTAAATCTGAGCCAACAGTACTAGACTAAAAATATCCAAAAATAAGGCCTCAGAAATAAATATTTCCAGTTTTTAGAAAAGACATAATAAATGTATATCCCATGGTCAGTGTACATAAAGAAGTCATCATTTAAAATCATTCTGGATGACATATCTGAAGTAAAATGACCTAGGTTTTTCTTCTGTTGATGTCTTCTTGTTTTGGGGACATGTTCTTGTTGTGCACATTATAATTGCTACAGTAATAGCGATCTGTACAGCTCCAATAATTGCTGCAATGAGAACATGAGTTAGCTTTTGCCTGCTTGGCACTTACATAGAGAATACCAAAGTCTGTCTTTTTACAGTGCTGTCCAGTATAACCAGATTCATATCTATAAGAAGCCTTCTGAGTAGAATCGATGCATTCACATTTTCCATGAATGCAGTAACCATTGGGGTCTTCAGAGCAAGGCATATGGTTTCTCTTTGATCACTAGCATCTTTCACATCTGGGCAATATTGATGTCCATCATCTTTCTTTCCCAACAAACTAGTGTCATCTGTTTGTGCAAGACTAAGATGTCTGATAGCGATATGTTCTTGCTTTAAACAAGATGCTTCTCAAACAAAACGGATTGTTATAGGAACTGCCATCAGAAGCACACACGGGATTAAAACTGTATCCACTGCCATCTATTTTACATACACGCCCAACATTTTCTGCATCTTCATCACACTCAGCTTTATATTTGCAGGTTCCACACTAGGAGTGTTTTCTGTGAACTTCAGCCCTTGACCCTTCTCTTTCCAGATGCAAAGCCATTATCAGACTAGCATGGTCCCCTTACGAATACTGTTACCTCTCTCTGGGGATTACAGGCAGCCTTTCTGAGAAAGCATTCATTTTGATAAGTGACTCCATTTCATCCAAAGACAAGAATGTAATTTGAATGGCACTGAAATGGGCATGCACACGTCAAACATTCTCCATCTTCTTTACAGACTCCTCCATATTTACATGACTAGTCACAAACTCTTACATTGACTTCTGGGGCCGCCCTCCCTCCCAAGCCTTCACAACACGAGCATGCGCTCCTGCAAGCACACCTGCAATCACACCTGCAATCACACGCAGAGTCTCCTCTTGCTAAATAATAATTATTTTTTAAAGAGAAATTTTTGCTGTAGGGCATGTGTGCTCACTGGAGAGACAGAGGGAAAGAAAATAAATCATCCCCCAGGGCAGATGGCCATAAAGTGAGAAATATCCCCTGGGGGGATGGCCACACCATAATCCCTTTCCCTCCATTCTCCTCTCTGGATCTTGGGCATGCATGTACATGCTCTCGGTGTGTTTTAAACTGCTGGGTCTAGGACATGAACTATTGTCGACTATGTGGGAGTCCAACAGCATAACTGTTACACTCTCTACTGGTCCTGATAACTATTAGTATAAGTACATATGCATATATCATTATGAATTATACTGATATATCCAATTCAAATTAAAATTTAAGACTATGTGTGTTTGTGTTTGTTTTAACAACTTAAGATCTTCTGTCTTAGGGGCACCTTTTATACACCCCAACAAGTGACAAGAATTCTGGTTCTTGACCATACTGAGAATAGTAGAATTAGACTATTGTATAACTACTCAATCATTTTATTCCATAATTCACACATAAGTGTTTCAGAATTATAACACCAGCATGCCAATTTCGAACACTATTGCCAGCAATATGATTAATGTAAAGAGTTTAAGGTTTTGTTTTGTTTTCACTGTTACTGCTGTCCTTAAATTATAGCCCACTATGCATTAAAATTATGATGTTTTAACATCACTTGAAACAATTCTCTTCTATGTGGTTATATTTCCAATTAGATACACATTTCATTTCTCTATTTCATTTTATTTTTTGTTTTTAAATATTTAAATTTTTTCTAACTTCAGTTTTTTTTTGAAATTTACATTTAATCACTGCACATTTTTACAGAGTACAAAATGTTTATTTTTTTCACAGCATGAATACAGTGCATATTCATCAAGTCAAAGATATTACCATATATATTATCAACAGATAACCTGATTATATTTCATTGTTTGTTATAAACTTAATAATTTTTTTTGTTGTTTAAAGCTATTGGTTTTTTGTTTTAAAATATTTCAGGAATATAAGACTTTTCCAATAAGAGAGTTCTTTGAGAGAAGGACTCATGCCATAAACTCTGCATTTTCATAGGATGTTGAATAGTACCCACAATACTTGTTGTAGTTAATTGAAGCTTAAGCCATGATCTAGATTCTGTTCATCTTTAAAGTGGGGTAAACAATTCTATAGGATGTACAGTATAGGAAGAAAATATTGTAACTTCTATTTATTTTATCAAACTTCTTAACATTTTTATTCTTATGTATGTTTATCATATACATAGTACAAAGTTATATATTCATGTAGAAATTATTGATAAATATATGTACACAAGTAGTGCATATTCAAGAAATTTTTAATCATAAGGATATGGTTAAAAATATTCTTGGGCCAACCTGTGGCATGGTGGTTAAGGTCGCTGATCCTACATGGTCGAACTATGAAGTTCGAGTCCTAGACCCGTTATTATGGCCGAATTTAATCCTTACAAATTTCAGGGGAGGGGTGAGTTCTATTGATTCTTTTTCACAGGTAAAGATATAGAGATCCAGAGAAATGAAATCATACAAATCAAAAAGCTAAAATCTGAATCTATGTTTCTGTAGAACTGTAATTTTTAAACACCATATTACTGTAATAACTTTGAATAAATTTCACGTGGGCCTAAATGAACCACCTAGTTATAGTCAGTAAGTGAATTTCTCATCTTGAGTATAGGTATTACAAATGTTTAAGTAGAGGGAAAGTGAATTTTTGCTTCTATTCTAGTGACTCAATATTTTTGTAAAATCATTTAGCTTGCTATATATTATTACTTGGATTTTGGATTTATACTGTTTTTTTCATTGCCAGAGGGCAAACGCACTTGCCAGAGAAACAGAGAGAGAGAGAGAAAGAGAGAGAAGGAAAACATCCCCTCATTAGACCATAGTCACACAGCAATCTCCATCTCCTTCATTTGCCCATTCTACTCGGATTGGGGGCATGCATGCACATGTGCCTAGAATGTTTTTCAAGCCAGTGGCCTGGGATTTAAACCATAGTCAGCCATGTGGGGTTTGGCTCTGTTAACCACTAGACTACTGGGCTTACCTCAGACATTTTTTATAAGATTCATCTCTTACTCATCAGCTCCTTTGTCAGTAATATGAACATTCTCTTATTTACTTATTTAGCAACTATTAATTTTCTATTCTGCTAGAAAACATGCTAGTTAGTTACTGGCAAGAAGATAATGAATAAAACACTTTCCAATGTCAAGGGACTGAACTCTAAATGGAAAGGCAATACTCTGAACAAGCAATCATAATTTAGTATGCTAAATGTCACACCAGGAGATATGCTAGGTGCCGCAAGTACAGATAGTCAAACCCCTGGTACAGTGATGGGGAGATAAAAATGGTTGTCCTTGAACTGTCTTCACTTGGTTGACTGCTAAAGTGAGTTAAACCGGTTTGTGTATGAGAGAAATGAGATATTTTCAATGATTCAACAGTATAGAGAACTAATGATTTGAAATATCATTTAATGTATGTTTTCTTCTCTGTGAATCTTTTCTTCTGAAGCCTTTCTAACATAAAATCGGACTTCAGGACCAGCCAGTGGCATGGTGGTTAAGATGGCTACATCCCACTATATGGTTTGAGTCACTGACTCAGCAGCTCCGACTCAGAAAAATATGCTAGGTATGTGCATATGCATGTCTAAATTTCTGAGAAGAGAGTGGAGGAGAAGGGATTGTGGTGTGGCCATTCCCCCTGGGCAGCGGTTTCTCACTTTCTCTCTCTTTCCATCTCTCTGTTTCTCTCTCGTAGTGCATGCTTCCATATAGCTAGTTAACAAAAAGACTTCAAAAAAGTAAAATTTCCATATGTTAATGTTCTTCAAACTTGGAGATTGTCAATTTATTGGGAGCAAAGTTGAAATAGTTTATTCTATTTTTTAAGATTGCTAGAGGGCATGTGTGCTCACTAGAGAGAGAGAGAGACAGAGAAACAGAGATAAGAATAAAGCACACCCAAATTGAGAATGACCATACCACTATCCCATCTTCTCCATTTCTCTATCCTGCTAGGATTTGGGGTACTCATGCACATGTGCCTGGTATGTTTTTTAAGCTGCCGGGGCTGGGATTCCAAGTGAAGTTGGTCACAAAGGATCTGGCTCCCTTAACTGCTAGGCTACTGAGTTATCCTGAGAGTTAAATTATTGTTTTATTCTATTTTATTTTTATTTATTTATTCTTTGGAGAGATTTTTGCTATAGGGTGCGTGTGCTTCCCAGACAGACAGAGAGAGACAGAAAGATAGAAAGTGAGAAATCACCCCTCAGGGGTGATGGCCACACCGCAATCCTTTCTCCTCCATTCTTCTCTCGGGATCTTGGGCACACATGCACATGCGCCCGGTCTGAGTTTAAGCCTCTGGGTCTGGGACTCAAACTGTGGTTCGACTGCATGGGAGTTCAGCGACATAACCATTATGTTAACTTCTGGTCCCAAGAGTTAAATTATTTTAAAGAAAAGAATTAGTGTTCTTTTTTATTTCTGATAGTTGTAGAAGGAATAATAAAGCAGCATTTATTTAAATCACGAAGTAATAGGTAAAAATTATTTATCTAATTTTATCATTTCAGACCAGGGTGAACAGACGTCACTGATAAAATTTACTCTATAATCGCATATACTTCATGGTGTCCCTGTACGAGAAAAATACATTTACTTTACTCTCTTCTTTTTCATGCTATTTATTTCCTAGCATTGTTCAAATATTCTTATAAAAAGTCTAAAATCATAATTATTTGCTTTCATAGGATAGGTGCCAAAGGCAACATGTCTCAGAACTTTTATTAAACCTATTTAAATAAAGTAACATTTGTTCATATGTTTGTGTATATATGTAAACCCTAAAAGTGTATGAACTGTAAAATAGACTCTTAACATGAGGTGCTTTAGACATTTTGAATTAATGTAAATACAAGTATCATTAAAAAGAAAAGACTTTGCAGTTTATGACTATGAAAGGGAGGAAACGAATCCAAGAATAATAGAGCCATTTTATTCTTTGAATTTTATTATGTACTTTTTGATAAGTTTATAATAGGCAATGGTTTTTAAAAGTGATTCTAAAGTACAAGAGGCAGGCACTTGAGAGAAGAAATGTTTTGAAAGGCTAAGGATTTTTCTTGGCATGTCAAGAGTAAAGCCTGGTTCAATCAGGGCATTGAGTTTTAAATCTTAAATCACCGAAAATGAAAAAATGTGCAATGCCAAAAAAGAAAAAAAAAAGTTTCATTTATGTAGAGAGGAGACTAAAATGCCTTTGAATTGAGGTGGGGCCTGAGGAATGTTTTAAGGGTATAAAAGACATGTAGATCAATGAAGAGCTCTCCTAATGCTCTCTGGCCTCTTCTTCAGCCAGGAAATAATTTTGGAGACAGGGATGCAATAGAGGTCCAAGATAGGTTTTGAGCTCTGAGCTCTGAGGAAGGCAATACTTCCACCTGGGAGGATGCCAGCAGAGTACAGCCGGCAGTGTGGAGACGGAGATGAAGTGTCTCTCATGTCTTCCAGCTCCTTTAGAACCTCATGGAGAGCCACAAGTTCCAAAGTGCCAAAAGCAGGATGCAGAAGGGAGCTGAGAATTAAGAACCCCTGTGCCTTCAGGGGAGTCTCTTAACTGTTTAGATCACTAAAAAGAGAAGAGATAAGGGAGGAATTATTGCAGGATTTTCTGAGTTGCTGAGTTGGTGTACAGTGATCACGAAGAATTAGAACTGCGAACAGCAGAAGGGGATAGCAAAGTGAAGTATGTCAGAGGAGAGGATAGCTTGCAAAGCAAGGAGGAGTCCCAAAAGGGGTTACCAAAGAGAAGCTGAGATGAAGGGCATTTAATCTAGCAGTCGAGGAGTCCCAGCAGTGGGCTGACTCTCTGCTAAGGAGGTGGGCTTTAGAAAAAAGTACATGATAGTCTGGGTGATTCATTATCCTAGTCTTCGTAGCATCTGTAGATCATATAGATTTGTACTTTTTGTTAGAATGTAGTTAGCAAACAGAAACAGTCGTCCTTAGCTATAATTGTTTTGAGCCCCAATGCAGCCAGTTCTCTGACTTGGCCATTGTAACTTGGCCATTGTAACTTCATCTTGAGTAAAGTTAACTTTGTCTATATCTTGGGCCTTTATCTTGTCTACATGTTTAATATCCCTATGTCCTGCCTTGGAATCAGTGAGAAGGACCATTAAATACTGGTCATCTTTACCTCTGTGACCTCTATACTTTGTCTATGCTGAGAAAAAAGAGGAAGTACTTAGATTATCCAGGGCCATCAGCAGGCTAAGCTGAGAGTAACCACGAAGAGAAGAGTCAGCTTTCCATCAGCAGAGCATAACAGTGGAGCATGACCTTGGACCAGATGCCCTGCTCCAGAGGTGAGACAGACATACAGATCTGCCTTGGTTTACAGCAAGGCTATATTCCAATAACCCCATTGTTAAGTTATAAATATAAGACAAGAATGAATTTAATACACCTAAACTACAGAACATCATAGTTTCACCTATCTTACCTTAAATGTGCTCAGGACACTTGTGTACTAGTGTTGCACAAAAATCATTACCACCAAGTCTATCATCTAATTAAGTGCTGAATATCTCATGTAATTTATTAACTCCTGCATCGAAAGTGGAAAAGAGTGGCTCTTTGCCATGGTCCAGCATTGGTGGCAAGGATATGTTTTTTGCCATTAGAAACTTTCCAGTACTCCAGAACCAACTTAATTTCTGTTGGAGAGGAATAGCAAACACTTCATTTTCCCACAACTAAGGGTGCAATGGAAAACTTTACACCTGCAATATAAGCACCCTAAACTCCAAGAAAACTTTATTCACAGAACTGCAACTTGTTCCGTGAGACTGGAGGAAACAGAGTATGGTGAGGGGGTGAAGTGCAGATAAAGGGAGTGGCCAGAGTGTGGCTGGGGACATAACTCAGAGAAAGACCTTTATATCGTGTTAGAATTGAGTAGTTTAGTGAGGAAACATTGATGAATTTATGCAGCAATATATAATAATGTTTCTTTTAAAGGTATACATAATTTACACATAATATGGAGAAAACATTTTGGAGAGTTAAGACTACAAAACTCTATTATAACATGTTAATATTGCATAAGTAGGAGAGATTCTATAAAGTTGGCATATAATAATGTTACATATCTGTGGAGTGTAATGTGATTTTTCAGTACAAAAGTACAATGTGTATTGATCAGGGCAATTAGTATACCCGTCGTCTTAGCCATTTGTCATTACTTTATGTTATGACTTTATGTTGGGAACATTCAAACTCTTTTTTCTCTTTTTTTAAAAATATGTTTGCTAGAGTGTGTGTGCTTGCTGGAGAGAGAGAGAAACAGGGAGTGTGAGAAATCATCCCCATGGGAGAATGGTCATGCTACAGTCTCTTCTCCATTTCTCCTTTTTGGATCTTCAGTATGTAGACACACACACACACACACACACACACACACACACACATACACTTGGTATTTTTAAAATTGCCACAAGGTTTGTGTGTTTATTAGAGAAAGAAAGAGGAAGCATCCCCTCCCCCATGGGGCATGAATACCACAATTCGTTTTCCTCCATTTCTCCATTCTAGCAGGATTTGGGCCCATACACACATACATTCAGCATGTTTTTCAAGCTGCTGGGACCAGAATTCTAATCTTGGCCAGCCATGTGAGATCTGGCTCTCTGAACTGTGGGGTTGCAAATATAGCCCACCAAAATGTATTTTAAGACACTAGAAGTTGTTCATCGGATCTCTCTGTAAATTTACTGGCAAGGAAAAAGATTGAAGAGTATAAATCAAGAATCAAGAGGGTTTAGTGATGCTTTACTACCTCTCCCACATATCATTAAAGGCATAACTTCAGTTTCATACTTGAACAGTTGCTTAATAATGGCGCCATTCATTGGGCTAAAGAACTCAAGAAACAGAAGATCCTGTGATGAGATTGGCTTTTGAAGCATTGCCTTTTGAGGTCCTTGTGGTATCTATAAAGGAATAATTTCATATTCTAATAATATAATAACTTGATACCATTTTTATCATGTGTTCCAGACTAGAGATAGACCTTCTAGAGTGTTCTACGATAGAAACAGCTCAATAGGTAAATGATTATTGAAACTTTGTCAATGGTTGTGTGTGGAGTATGTTTTCTGGAGAGTGGCAGGTACGCACAAGGAAGGAGAACACCAGAACTCTGAGGAATCTTTGGGGATGGAAAAGTATGTGCATCCAAAGAGAATCATTCAGGAAGCAAAGGAGAGAATACTGAAGACACTACTGGGGAATATTCACTGGATTATACAATAATACCTCCTTCAACTATGAATAAAAATGGAGAGACAGGGTAGAAACTAGAGACAGCAGTGAAGCCAAGTCAGGTAGTATAGTTGCTAAACTCACAGATCTAGGGCTAGCAGATGGCATAGTGGTTATGTCACTGTATTCCATGGCCAACTGCAGTTAAAGTCCTAGACGTGGTGGCTTAAAACTCATGCTGGGTGTGTGTGCTAACATGTCCAAGATTCCAGGAGAAGAATGGAGGAGAAGGGATTGAGGCGTGACCATCCCACTAGGGTGTGTTTGAGTGTTTGGGGTGAGTCTCTCTCTCTGTCTCTACTGTGAGCGAGTGCATGTGCCCTATAAAAAAAGCAAAACAAAAACAAAAACAAACTCTCTCTCTATCTCTTTTTTTTTTTTTGGAGAGGTTTTTGCTAAGGGTGCTTGCACTCGCCAGAAAGACAGAGAGAGACAGAGACAGAAAGTGAGAACTCACCTCCTAGGGGGGATGGCCACGCCACAATCCCTTCTCCTCCATTCTCCTCTTGGAATCTTGGGCACATATGCACACGCACCTGGCATGAGTTAAAGCCACCAGGTCTGGGACTCAAACTGCAGTTGACTATATGGAAGTCCAATGACATAGCCATTATGCTAACTGCTGGTTCTGGAAAAAAAAAATCTATCTTAAAAAATAAAAGAAAAGCACAGACTCTGGAGTCACTTAGCTTGGGTTTTGAATCTTAGTAGTTGTGTGACACAATCCTTAGCCTCTTTATGCCTCAGTTTCTTTTTACTTATGTGTGTGTGACTTTACTATGTGTGTATACACACACACACAAACACACATATAGCAACCGACATCTATCTCACAGAGTTGTAAAGATTACATGAGTCGACTCACATTTAACACTATATACTATATACAAGTTAGCTGGTTATTGTAAAGGGAGTATTTGAATAGTAAGGGGATGATGGTAACAGAAAAGCTCTGGGAAAAATGATGAAAGCACGACAATACCACACTTCCCTTTAGTTCCTCTGGCTGTGTCTCTTCAGTTTCCTTCATAAGGTGCTTTCCTTAAAAGTAGATATATGCCAGGGCTGTAACTCAATCCATTGTCTCCTATCTTGTAAACTCCTTCTGAGTCATCACATTCAGGATTATGCCATGTTATTACCATGTCTGCACAAATGATGTCTAAACATGCTTCTAGGCTGGACATTTCTTTTTCTTTTGGACCCATGTATAGCTTCTCCCTGTCCTAAAGGACCTTTGCCTCTAAACCCATTCTAGTGAATCACACCCTCTTATGCCTAAGGATCCAGACCTTGCAAAATACCCTCTTACTCCATCTACAGCCAATCAATGACCAATGTCAGCACTCTCAAATTTGTCTACTCCTGCCCATCCCCTTTACCACTACTTTAGTTTTCACTAGGTCTTAGGTTATGCCTCATCTACATTATTAAGCAGTTGAACTCATTTTCATGTCTTAAACCTTGCTCTTTTCGAGGGTGAGCAGGTAGTGTGGTAGTGAGGTGCTGAACTCCCACATGGCTGTCTGCAGTTCAAGTCCTAGACCTGGTGGCTTGAAAATCATGCTGGACACGTGTGAGTGCATGCCCAAAATTCCAGAAAAAGACCAGAGGAGAAGAGATTGCAGCATGGCCATCTTCTGGAGGGAGGGGTGGTTGTTCCCTTTCCTTCTCTCTGTCTTTTTCTTTCTCTTCAGTGAGCGCACATGCCCTCTGGGAGCGGGACACACACACACACACACACACACACACACACACAAAACCTTGCACTTTTCCAATTATTTCCCTAACCACAGTTAGAATGGTATTTCAGACATTCAATTTTATCAAGTTACTTTTGTCTCTTAGGATGAATTTTAAACTCTAGTTTCCTAAACAAGTCTGTGTGATATGGTTGCCACCAACTCTCCTTAACTTACTTACTATTTATCATTTCAAACTGTAAGACCAAAATATGTTGAAAATCTTTATGTACAGACTACTACGGCTTTATGCACATGCCATGTATTTAAAGTATATGAAACATTCCCCTAAATTAGCCTCTCCACAGTCAAAAATAATGCTTTAGTCTCTTATTTTCTCCCCCATATTCTGCAGTCTCATTTGATATCCTTTATATATTATAGGCGGGACAGGAAGCATTCTATGCTCTCTTGATTAACACTTATCAAGTTTAATTTTAATTTCCATTTTGTCTGTATGCTTCATTAAATTATAAAATCTCAGAAGGTCAGAGCAGTATTTGTTGTATACACCATTTTTCCTAATCCCCAGGATGGAATCTAGAGAATGATGTCTACCTATCTGTCTATCCATATATCCAACTAGCCATCTTAAATGTAGAATTATTCCTTGTTTTGGTTAATGGTACTACTAATCATCCTGAAAAACAATTATAAACTAGTTTACTCTCCCTTTCACATGAGTTCATAACGAAGTTTCATTAATTCTCTCTTTCAAACTTTCCTCTCAGTCCACTCTTACTGTTTTAGTTACGATCTTCACCATCATTTACGAAAAATAAAGCACTGATCATTTACCAATTCTCTGTTTCTAGCCTTGCTCCTTCAAACTACCATAGATCAAAATGCAATGCTGTTGCCATATTATTTAAATCATTCCTGCATGAGCAGCTCCCATCATCTGTAGCCTACACAAAAGGCATTATGGAAAGAAGGCCCCAGGATTTCTTTGCTTGCTTCATGTCTCACACTCCTTTAAGTGTCCCTGTTCTAGGTGCACTAAACTTTCTGCAAAGGGTCAGATGGTAGGTTTTAGAGCCATGAGATCTTTGTCACAACTATTCAACTCTATTGTTGTAGCACAAAAGCAGGTATAGACAACACAGAATGGAATGGACGTATGGACATGGCCGTGTGCTCTTAAAGCTTTATTTATAAACATTGGCAAACACTGACATTTGAATGTCATGTAGTTTTTATGTGTCATGAAATATTATATTTTTAAGTTTACTCTCCACAAACACTTAAAGATGTGAAAAACATTCTTAGTTCACAGGCTATGTAAAAACAGGTCATGAAACAGATTTGGCCTGTGGGCTGTAGTTTGCTCACCCTGGCTGTAAACCATTGTAGCATATTTTTTTTTTTCCTTCAGACATGAATCTGATGTTTAGACGGAAGAGTTTTTACTCAAGAGGGGCTTAAAGAGAAGTTCAGTTTCAGCATCATCTCGAGTTGGTCTTTAATCCTACTTTAACTTGTGCAATCATAAGAATTCTTTTATGTTTTTTATCTGTTTTGTAGATACTTCTATAATACTTTTCATGCTCTATTGCAAATATTTGATTCATTGTATGTCTCAGCCACTCTTTCAGAATATGAATTATGTCCTATCTATTTTCAAGTCTCTGGCTTCTTAGTATGTAAAACCACTGAATATTTTAAAAAACGGAGCCATCAAGGGGGAGGACAGCTGATTTTTAAAAGTGGAGCCATTGAGGGAAAGGACAGCTGAGGAGACTAAGAACATTTAAAAGATATAGAAATAAAAAATTATTTGTTGATGATAATGGTATGATAATATCCTTAACCGGACTAATATATAGTATATTCATAATGGGAAAATTCATTTTATAAGCTGTAATATTATGTAATGATTGAATGCATAAATAATTAATTAATAAAAAGGACCTACTTTGTAGATAATCATCTTATGAGCAGAAACATTTCGAGTTGTAGAGAGTGGGAGTTGCCTACTAAAATGAGAATAGCAACCTCTGGAATTGGACAAGTTTGTGTGCCTGAACAACTGGAAAGAAAGATTAAAGTAACCAAGGATCTGGGCTGTGAACAGGAAGTGCAAAGGCATATGCAAATTTAATCTGGGTCTAAGAAATAGCCTTGCAGCTGAAGTATGCTATTGCCAGAGTTGCATCTGTTTTCTTGGCACAGGAAGACCTACTCATCATTGTAATATAGAAAGTCTTTAGACAGTGAACCATGACAGAATAGAACAAAATATGAGAAGATGAATTAGCATTGGGCTGATGTCTGCCTTTTTTGAGGAGCAGATCTTGTGAAACTAGTCTATGAATAAATTTGATTATTGATTACTAGCAGATGGTGTAAAGTTTATGTCACTGAACTCCCATATAGTCAACTGCAGTTCAAGTCCTAAATCCAGTGGCTTAAAACTCATGCCGAGCATATGTGCATGCATGCCCAATATCCTGAGAGCAGAATGGTGGAGAAGGAATTGCAGTGTGGCCATCCCCCTGGACATGATTTTTCACTTTCTGTCTCTCTGACTCTCCAGAAAGTATATGTACCCTATAGCAAAAATCTCTCTCAAAAAAATAAAAAAGAAAGGAAAGAAAAGAGAAGAAAAGAAAAGGAACTTGACCCTGTAACCCAATAGTTAAGGGAGCCAGATCCCACATAAAGTACTGCAGTCTAAATTCTGGCCTTGATGGCTTGAAAAATATGCTGTGTCTGTGTGTGGGCATGCCCTAAGTCCCTCAATATGGAGAAAGAGAGAAGAAAAGATTGTAGTGTGACCATCCCCCATTGAAGAGTGCTTATGGGACCAGCAGTTAGCGTAATGGCTATGTCACTGGACTCCCACGTAGTCGACCGCGGTTTGTGTCCCGGACCCGGTGGCTTAAAACTCACACCGAGTGCATGTGCATGCATGCCCAAGATCCCAAGATCCCAAGAGGAGAATGGAGGAGAAGGGATTGTGGCATAGCCCTCCCCTCTGGGGGGGGATTTCTTGCTTTCTGTCTCTCTGTCTCTCTCTGTCTGTCTGGTGAGCGCACGTGCCCTATAGCAAAAAAAACCTCTCCAAAAAAAAAAAAAAAAGAGTGCTTTCTCTCTCTCTCTCTCTCTCAAGCACATGCACCCTCCAGCAATTTAAAGTGGAAAGAGAGTGTGGAAGCAGAAGAGCACAGGAAAGGAAATTTGAGGGGGGGTAATGGAGAGGTAAGATACTTGTGGGACACAAATAAGGTTTATTATCTGTTGACGAGGATGTGTACAATCGTCTCAACTAGGCTGGACTGAGGTGTAAATCATGCTGGGTAAAATCTCTTCACAATCTAAATGATGTATAGCGATTTAATGTATGAATAACAATAAAAAATAAAAAGGTGGGGGGATATTAAAAGGAAAAAAAAGAAACTAACTCACTTAGAATATGGCAATGAGCAAAATAGTTTTCAATTTTCAATGACCTTTGCTAATAACTAGGTAACAAATCAGAATGTTAAAGCTGACTACAAGTACAGAATAATATAAAAGTATTTGGTAGAACTTTAATCAATAGTTGCATCTATTAATTATTGTTGCCAGCTCTTAAGTAACCTAGTGCTTAGTATAGTTATGCTATTAGAAAAGATAACAGAATAGATTGTTTTTATTATAAATGCAGAAACTGGATGCAAAAGTACAATGCAACTGAAAGTTGTATTGCGCTTTATAGTGCCCATAGTTCTTTGAATAACCACATAGCTTGTATTAATTAACCAAATTATGACTGTAAGCTATATTTTAAAATCTCTAACCTAAATTATTTTTGATTCAATTAATATTACAGAATTGTGCAAGTTCTCAAATTTACTATGTTTAATTTGTGAGTGTCAGAGATATACTTTGAATAGGAAGAGAAAATAATCCAAAAGGGATAAAATAAGTGGTTAGTTGATTGGTATCTAAAATAAAACAGTCTTAAATAGATATTAAAATACACATTTCTTTTAAACTATAGGGAGAAAAAAACCTCTTTGAAGGTAACAGCAAAAGTCTCTTCAATTCTGCAAAAGTAAATAATTTGTGGCTCTTCCTGTGTTAAATTTTCTTGCATTTTATATTTCATTGAAACTCTTGGTCAGAGTTTGAAACTTAAATAGGTAACAAATAAGAAAGAAAGTAAACACCATTGCTTTGGTCTAGAGTTAAATTTTCTTTTTAAGAGAGAGATTTTTGCTATAGGGCACATGTGCTCACCAGAGAGACAGAAAGTGAGAAATCAAGCCCCAGGAGGGATGGCCATGTCACAATCCCTTCTCTTTCATTTTCCTCTTGGGATTTTAGACACACACACTCCCACTGTGAGGTTTAACACACTGAGTCCAGGACTTGAACCATAGTCAACTACGTGGTAGTCCAGCGACATAACCATTACAGCATGTGCTGGCCCCTAGAGTTAAATTTTCGAAGTGTCAAGTTAGAAAAGGCATTTCTCAATGCATATTTTTAAAAATGGGAGATACAACACCTTTCAATAATTTCAACACAGCTATCTTTTCCTGTGGTTCTGGAATAGATGGTTGTAGAATAGATTAGGTATTTTGCTTGTATTTTAGGGACCAAGTTGAACCTCTCAATTGTACCCAGTATCTTTACATACTATCATGATATTTCTTCCTTAATGTGGAGAGTTGAATTTCTCTAAGGTAAATATGTAAATAATGTGATCTTATACATGGTAGATGCTCAGTAAATATTTGTTGAATGGTTGATTTAAAATATTAAATTTAATATAACAGATAGTGGTCAGCAGGTGGAGTAGTGGTTAATGTGCTGGACTTCAACAGGGCTGGCTGCTATTCCAGTCCCGAACTTGGTGGATGAAAAGTCATACCGGGCGTATGTGAGCGCATGCCAAAATCCCCAAAAGAATGGAGAAGGGATGGCTATCCCCCCATGGGGACTGATTTCTCACTTTCTGTGTCTCTGTCTCTGTCTCTGTGGTGAGTGCGTGCGCTCTTTAGCAAAAGCAAACAAACAAAACCCTCTCCAGTAAATGAAGTAATAGATAAATATCTAATGAAATCCTTTGATAATTTTGTAATGTTCTCTGTAATACAGGACATTTATTTACAATGTCAGAGAATACAAAGTCAGCTCATGTTCTTTAGAGCAGGAAGTTAAGTTTCGAAGTGTTTTTTGGATGCCAGGCATTATTTCGCAACTCGTGAAAGGTGGAGCAAAGACTTCCTGGAACAGTTACAGATAAGACTTTACTTCTGCTAGCAACTTTATAGTTGAGGGGCCACTAAATGTACATAATTATTATGGTCAAGCTCCATAGATTTTTATCTCTGCTTTATGGGGGAAAAAATGATGTCTTTGCAGTTTGGCTAAGATGTTCATGCCCATCAAAGGTTACAGATTTACACTTGCTGAATTAATAGTGCTGAAAAAAATCTAAATTTTGTCAGAATACAATCCAATTTTTTCAGAATACAATACAATACAAAATCCAATACACTACAATATAGTTGGCATGGTGGCTACAGTCAAAACGAGCCTGTCAAAGAAGTCTAGCAACATATGAAATTTGCTAAGAACTGAATGCTCATGCCATCATTCCCAATATGATGATACTAAAAGGTAGACTTTGGGAGGTATTTAGGTAATGAGGGAGGAGACATTATGGGTGAGATTAATTTCCTTATGAAAGGGACCCAAGAGAGCTCTTTTGGTTGTCTTCACTATGTGAGAAAATAACCAGATTTTGGCAGTCTGTGAAAGAGAAGAGGTCTAACAAAACTAATCATGATGGCACCCTGATCTCAGACATTCGGCTTCCAAAAGTATGAGAAGTAAACATCTTTTGCTTAAAACAAGCAGTCTTTGATACTCTGCTATTACAGCCTAAACTAAGACAAAAAAATTAGCATCTAATAATGCTGCTAAGTTCTTTTTAATTTCTATTTTATTTACATGTAATCGCTGTACATCTTTATAGTGTACAACATGGTTTTTCCCAGCATGAATAGAGTGTATACAAGTCAAAGACATTACCATATACATTATCACCAACAGATAACTTTTCATTCTAGTATCTATTAAATGTTTTGATTGCTTCTTTCCCTGATCCCTTCCCTTTCACCCCCTATTATCCACTATATATAATTGCTATTATTCCTTCCAATCTTTCAGTTTCTGCCATAGAGTGGCAGATACTGGGTATATATTAAGTGAGGACATACAATGCCTGTTTTTCTTAGTCTGGCTTACTTCACTTAAATTTCAGTTGTCATAATTCTGTGATCATTTTCATACCCATTGAGTTTATCAAGGAAATAACCACACACATATGGACATTCAGGAAACATGATTTGTTATTTTATGGCCAAAAGATGAACAGAACCATCATTTAAGCCATATATCTCTGAAATGCTTATTGTTATGGGAAAACAATAGGTTTTGTTTTGTTTTTTACATCAGAAACAAAAACAAAATCTGATCAAAATTGTAATGAAGGCAGCATTGGACTTAGTGATAATTTTTAAAAGAATCTTTGGGGATGAACACTTGCTTTCTCAACTAAAATAGCAAATATGCAGTCAATACTGCCTATTTTCCACTCTTCAGAAGAAAATAAATCACCACTACAAATAGAAAACTATTCTTCTACTTCTAGTAATTAATATTTTTGCCATAAGACATGTTCTCATTATTTTGAGTATTATTACCCCATATGAAGTCTTTCATAAACCCAAATATATTTTTTAATTGTGAAGATACTATAATTAAAAACTGTAATTAACTTAGAGATAAGGAGAAAATAATAACTTTACAAGTTATCTCTTACTTCAGATAGACTGATCATTATCAATGCAGAAACAAAACCACTCAAAGAAATTAAGCATAAAAAATCATTTACGGCAAAATCAAGTCACCATTTTGAGTGCATAGACGAGCAATTCAGATAAGGAAAAGAAATCTTGTCTTGGGTTAGTTTTGCTTTTGGACAGATTATTTTCTGCTTAGAGAAGTGTATCTGGCACATTTAGATATGTTGGCATAAGTTTCATGCAACTACTTTCCTGAAAAATCTAAATTTCACTCATATAACAGGAGAAAGAGAGAAATACACACAATAAACATCATTCCCTTAATTTTAAGTGCTATTTATGTCATTATGGGTTATGGAAAATATTTCAAATGTGTAAAAATGTTGTATAAATCACAAAGTCATTTCTACAACTGTATATGTATGTATTTATTGACTGCCTTTCTTTAATCCAGTCCCCTCCACCACCAATGTTTTATTTACCCTCCAATAAATAAAACACTTGTGTTTGAAGCTTTTTCTCATTGCCAGCTTCAGGGAGGACTAAACTAAGACAGAGGTTGGGCAGCTGAAAAGAATAACAAATGTCCACATCTCAAGGTATAAGAATCTGTTTCTCTGCTTCAACAGTAGCTCTTGGTGTATTTCTTTAATACCAGTTCTTTCTCGGTGACACAATATTTGCCCATCATATCCCTTGGTTAGGCCCACACGAACCAGTACCAAATAGATGTGATTTTGTATCCTGTGTTTTTTGCCAAGGCTACACGTAATAGGGGCTGCCAAATATCTGCCAATGGACCGGCCAACAAACTGAAGAATGGTTATAAGTTTATCCAAACCTGATGGCTCATGAAAGAATTTATATGAAAAATGTTCACTGTGTTATCATTATCTGAAATCCTCATTGAAGGAACTGCGATACTCTCTGTATTTTCCAATCTGCTCATTTTTATTTTTGGCCCAATTGCTGCATAGATATAAGCACACGATCAGCACTCATTTGTGAGTGAGGGCATGCAAAGAACAATGCTCTACTGTTTTACTTTTTTTTTCAATCTGCTCAATCCCACAGAAAAATTTCTCCAAAATCTGTCTTCACTATGATAAACAACATTAAGGAAACCTGTACCTGGTGGCGAACTATGTCACTGTTACCTGGTACCAGAAAGTTTCGGAAAGATCCAGGGGGGTGTGCTGCTTCTTGGCGACAGCTCAGACATGTTTTTCTAGCCCGTAGTCCAGCATTTTCCACAGAGGTGTCTTTTAACGTTTTTCTTACTGAATTTTTTTGCTGCATTGAAAGTCAGTGAAATATGCCAGCTCAGGGTTTCTCAAATCAGACGAGCTCTGTTTCCTAGAGAATAAGCTTGGCTCACAAGCGCTAACACCACCCACATTCAAAAACCGTACCAGAACATAGGCACCAAGCAAATGTCTATGCATACCCATTACCTTCTCTGAATAAAACACTTTTGTAAGTACATTGATTTGTAGGCCTAATCTCCTGATTTCTTTATCCCTTACCTATTATTTTCATAATTACCTCCCCTCTTCTCTTCTTAAAATGATGAACAGGAAATGGCACAGATGGCAGAGTGTTAAAGGCATCGAGCAAGTATCTGTTAACACTGAATGAACTATGAGGTTTTTGGGTTTTTTTTGGAGAGGTTTTCGCTATAGAGCGCATGCACTCACCAGACAGACAGAGAGAGACATAGAGACAGAAAGTGAGAAATCAGCCCCCAGGGGAGATGGTCATGCTGCAATCCCTTCTCCATTCTCCTCTCGGGATCTTGGGCACGCACGCACACACGCTCGGCGTGAGTTCTAAGCCACTGGGTCCGGGACGCGAACCGCGGTCGACTACGTGGGAGTCCAGTGACATAGCCATTATGGTAACTGCTGTTTCCCTGAACGATGAGTTGTTGAGGCACTCACATACCCAGGACCTGCTAAAGCAATGAAAGTAAATATGCTTCTCCATCTTCGACTGTAGAGAATGTTGCTAGTTTGAATGGTGAAAAATAAAAACAAATGGCTAATGGGGTAGCAGGAGTATCAGGAGGATAATTGTCCCTAAAGTGAGAAAATAAATGGCTGAAAGTTCAGTTTTATAGCAACAAAGAATTTAAAGAATTGTGCAATTTTTTTTTGAATTTCTGCTCTTAATATTTGAATGCCATTTTGTTAGCATATTTTTTTAAGTTGGTGACCAATAGAAATTTATTAATTTTTTTGTTTGTTTAAAAACTATCAAATGTCCAACAAGTTCTAATTGCTGTATTTATTTCCTATATCTACCATAACAAATTACCAAAACATAGTGGCTTAAAAACAGCACAAATTGGGGCCAGCAGATGGCATAATGTTTACTTCGCTGGACTCCCACATAGTCAACCATGGCTCGAGTCCTGGACCCAGAGGCTTAAACTCATGCCAGACCCAAGATCTCAAGAGGAGAATGGAGGAGAAGGGAATTGCGGTGTGGCCATCTGCCCTAAGGGTTGATTTCTCGCTTTCTGTCTCTGTCTCTGTCTGTCTTTCTGGTTAGCACATGTACATAAACCTCTCTAAAACAAAACAAAACAAAACAAAACAAAACAGCACAAATTTATTGTCTTATAGCACTGGAGCTCAGAAATCCAAAAAGTTTCATGTGGCTAAAATCAAAGTACTAGCAGGACTAAGTTCTTTCTAGAGGCTACAGAGCAGAACCCACTTTCTTTTCTAGTTCTAAAAGGCTGTCCAAATTTCTTTAGCTTATAATCTTCTATATTTAAAGCCAACATTGATGGGTGAGTTTTCACATTCATCAATCAGTCCTAGTCTAACTATCCAGCCTCAATCTCTTCCCATTTTACTTATGGGATCTCCTGGGTCAGCCTGTCTAATGCAAGATACTCTCCTCATCTCAAGGGGAGCTAATTTGTAGCCTTAATATCACCTATAGCCTTAATTCTTCCCTTCCACGCAACACACTATATTCAGAAATTCCAAGGATTAGGTTGTGATTTCTGTGGGGACCATTATTATGCCTACCACAAGGTGGCTTATAAAAATACATTTAAAAAGAGCAAAATAACATAAACTAAAACTAAGTGAGAAGGATGTAAGAAAGAAATAAATTGACAGGTACAGAAAATGGATCTCGAAATTGAGTCAATACAAAAATGAGGTCTCATAAACTTCTTTTGAATTTCAAACTCTGGTCTAAATCCTACTTCCAAATGCTATAATTTTTGGTAGTATTCTTGAAAGGATTAAAAGAATCAAAACAAGACTAATCATGTTACCAATAAATGTACCACAATCACTGCTCTATTATAACTCTCTCTCGGTTTTACTAAAGCAATCATAGAACATTCAATTGCCCTTAAGCACAGTTGTTGCTCAAGAATCAGTATTTACTCCTTAGACATTATTCTATGAATAATGAGACTAAAGTCTTGCATGTTCTTTAGGCATCTTCTTTTTAGTGCCAGTTTAATTTCTCCTTATGCCTCTCTCATCTTATTGCAGCAAGAAGAGTCCCACTTTCCACTCTATTGAACAATTTGCTCAGTACCCTTCATTTGGTAAACATTTTTGTGACAATGGTTACACTCAGCTGTAACAAGACAAGCTGAAGTGTTCATAGCCATGCTAAGCCAAGGGGTCAAAACACACTGGTTGTGGGCGTGGTGGCGCCCGCCCTATGGCAAAAACACACTGGTTGTAACCTCTGTATCATCAAATCTGAAAGTTCCTAATTCATAGCATTCATGAACACAAACAAATTCAATTCTAAGCAGAAGGCCAGCTATTCCTGATAATAGCTAATATTCCTGTTGTATTTATTGTCTCTGATATACCTAGCACTCTTCAAAATGCCTTTACATACTTTAACTGGTTTAATCTGCACAATGAAGTGAGTTCTATGTTGATACTTTTAAAATGAAGAAATTAAGGCATAGAAAGGACAATTGACTTCATAGGGATCACACAGCTAATAAATCTCTGAGATTTGAATCCAAGTTTTCCGACTTTGTGCTTTTAGTCACAAAGCAATGTTGCTTCTAAAAACTTAAGCAGAGACAGCAGGTGGCAAGGAGATTAAGGTGGGTGGATCCCACATGGCTGACTACACAGTTCCAGTCCTGGACTAGGCTGCTTGAAAATCATGCTGGGCCTATGTGCATAAGTCCCCAAAACCCTAAGAGAAGAATGGAAGATAAGGGATTGTTGCATGGTTATCTCCCCTGAAGGGGTGGTTTCTCATTCTCTCTCTCTTCCTCTCTCTCTTTTTTTCCCTTTCTCTCTTTTTCCCTTTCTCTCTCTCTTTGGTGAGTGCATGTGACCTATAGCAAAATTTAAAAAAAAAAAAGAAGAAGAAGAAATTAAGCAAGCAAAAAATCCCATGATCCTTATAAAGAAGACATTGCCTTTTTCTTGAAACTTAACTGCTTGGCGTAACTCAGTCTGTTAGATATTGCTACCAAAGATTGGGATAAAAATGATACCTTCATCATTAAGGGAAATCATCAACTATCGAAAGCGCTTTTGCCTGGAATTCTCTCTTCCCTTTCTTTCCTTCTTCATTAAATAACTCCTTTTAATGTAGATCCTGAAACCAATATCGGCTCAGAAAAACTTTTTTGTCCTTTCCTGTCCCCATTACTTAAATACATTTTTGTGTTAAATACTCCACTAAATAGTATCTTTTTCCTTCATAGCACTCATTTCAGTTGGAAATTCATTTGCTCAGTTATTTCATTAAGATGCATATCTCCCACCAGATTTTTAACATCCACGAAAGAAGAAAGCATGACCAATGTTTTCTCCCCATTGTTTTTGCAGACTAGCATGTATTGGATGATTAATTAGCATTTGTGAAAGGATATTTTTCCTTTCTTGTCAGACTTCTGGCATGACTTTACACTGAGTTCAACATTCTAACTTTACTGAGAAAAAAACTTCTACAAGGTCACAATGCCACCTCTGTTCCCCTACCTGCAATTGCACTTCTGTAGCCTGCCTTCCATCCTAAGGCCAGGGATGCCTTTACTTTTACACTGGATCCTTGTTCCCTTGTGCTTTTAGAAGTTCAATCTTCCAGCAGTTTTCCTTTCTCTACTGCAACTTCCAATTCTTTGTCTCTTCTACTGAATTATTCCCACTACTTCACAAGGATGTTGCTATTTCTTCCATTTTTAAAAGCACAACAAGGGGCCAGCAGATGGCCTAATAGTTACATGACTGGACTTCTTTTTTTTTTTTTTTTTTTTTTGGAGATATTTTCACTGTAGGGCGCGTGTGCTCGCCAGACAGACGGAGAGAGACATAGAGACAGAAAGCGAGAAATCACCCCCCAGGGGGGATGGTCACGCCGCAATCCCTTCTCCTCCATTCTCCTCTCGGGATCTTGGGCACGCACACACACGCGCCCGGCGTGAGTTTTAAGCCACCGGGTCCGGGACACGAACCGCGGTCGACTATGTGGGAGTCCAGCGACATACCCATTACGCTAACTGCTGGTTCCCCATGATTGGACTTCTATATAGTCTACTGCTGTTCAAGTTCTGGACCAACAGGATTGAAATTCATGCTGGGGCATATATGTGTGTGCCCAAAATCCCAAGAGAAGAATGAAGGAAAGCGATTGCAGTCATCTCCCCTAGAGAGTGATTTATCACTTTCTGCTCTCTGTCTCTCTCTGTCTCTCTGGTGAGCGCTCCCACTCTAGAGCAAAAATCTCTCTTAAATAAATAAATAAAAATAAAACTACAACAAAATAAAAAATAAAATGTATTTTGACCCATTTTCACTTCTATCCACAGTCCCAGTTTTCTTTTTTGTTATTTAGCAGAGTATCTGGAAAAGATTGTCTATGTTCTTTAACCAACCATGTATACACACCTGGCATGTAGATTAAATAGATTTCAGTCGATTTTCATCCAATACATGCTAGTCTGGGAATACAATGGTGAGAAAACACTGGTCATGCTTTCTTCTTTCAAGGATGCTAAAAATCTGGTGGGAGACATGCATCTTAATGAAATAACTGAGCAAATAAATTTCCAACTGAAATGAGTGCTATGAAGGAAAAAGGTATCATTTATTGGAGTATTTAACAGAGGAAGAGAACTGCTGGGTTTGGGCCTTGAACCACAAACAGTTGGTCTTCTGGGATGCAACTTCCTTAACCTCCTCACCAAAACCTGGTTCCCTATAATCTATTTTTTTAATACAGAAGCCAGAGAGATATATTGTTATAAGTTAGTTTATAGCTCAAATCCCTCTAATAGTTTTCAGAATTTTACAGCTATTTGCTATATCCTAGAAAGGCTGATCATCCATGGTCACTTTGACTTTATCTCTTACTGTTTTCTATTGCCCACTCAGCTCCAGCCCACTCTGCTGCCTTAGTTTTCTTGCTAAGTATCCATTTCAGGGTACTTTGGATTCACCGTTTGCATTGCCTAGATATTCTTCCTTTCCATCATTGCTCAAATCTTACCTTTCCTTTGAAGACTTCTTCACAATTTTCTGTACAAGTGCACTCTCTTACTTGTTAGTCCTCATTTCTACTTTATTTTTCTTTATTGTAGTTGTCACTACAATTAAATGTAATGTATTATAAATACTGTATATTAATACACAGTTTGTTAACTGTGCATTTTACTTATTTAATTATCTGCCTCTGTCCTCCCGATGACCTAAAAATTAACTTCCTCCAGGATAGGGATATTTTGTTTCTCTATCCTAATGCCTAGAACAATTGAAGCAAGTCAACAGGACTGCAACCATTTTGCTTGTTTGTTTTTTAAAACATTTATTTATTTATTTCTCTATTTAGTTATGTTCTATCAAGTCACCAAGTCCAGACTCAGACCCTGGTTAGACATGTGGGAATCCAGGGCCTTAACCACCATGCCATCTACTGATTGAGCCTTTTGAAATTAAGAGAGACTTCTAACAAGAACAATCTAACCAAATGGTGAGTCAGAGGGAGATCTGTTTGAGGAATTGTCAGATGAGAAACCAGGAATGGGTGATTGAAAGAATCAGGGTAATTACTCAGGGGAAAGCAATTGAGTATAATTGAGTATTGTGAGGAATGATTTGCATGGGCTTATATCTTTTACCAATAAACACAGAGCTTCTTGAGACAGTTTGATGGTACTTGCTGACTTCTTGTTACTGATTAGAAAGAAACTCCCCTCTGCAGCCTCTGCCTCATTTCATTGACCACAAGAAGCAAAAGTCAGACTTAGTAGGCTGATATTACTATGCCTAGCACAAAATTGGTATTCAATGAATATTTGTTGAATGAATCATTAAAGTAAGGAAACAATATCTTATGTAATCCTTTATAGTTTTCAAATTCATTCTTTTATAATCACTCTGTAATTAGAAAATGACTGAGCTCAGTTTATAACAGTAGACACTGAACCTTATGCCTCATATACTGCAAAATTAGCATTGGACTCTTGATCTTCTGCCTCATTTAGTATACTTCCTATCATTATTAAATCACTATTTATTGAGTGTCTGCTATGTATCAGGTACTATACAATGTACCTGAGAATATGGAGATAAATAAGATGAATAAATAAGATAAATAAGATGTGATCTCTGCCTTCAAGGAGGCCTGAGTTTGATAAAGTTTATCACTCAGTTTCTGGGATGAAAGTGGAGTAGAGGAAGCAGTGGCAACATGGGGTGGGAGTGGGGGAGGGCAATGGCTTATTCTTCCAAAGACTTGCAGATTTTACTTGTGTTGAATCCTGAAATTAATAACAGGTTCAACGGGTTTGCAGAAGAAAATTCTAGTCATCAGTACAAGGGATCTTCAAAAATTTTGTGGAAAGTGTGTATGATGCAAAAAGTACATATGGATCTTGTCTTTCTAAACAAGAAGAAACTTGTAATTTAATTATATTTTTTTCACAAACTTTCTGACATGCCCTGGTGTGAGGGAGGGTAAATGCATGATTCTGCTCATTTTGTTAACAGCACTTTTAAAGACAATAAATGGCATTGATTTAAATCTTGATTTAGCTGAGTAAAAAAAATTTTGAGGAATGAGAAGTAAACAGACTAACTGTAATGAATGTATTCATAACCATTGGGGGGGAGGCAATGGAGGGGAGCCCATATAGACATGTGAATAGTACTCATTTTTTTTAAAAAAAATCGAATTGCTTCATTTGAATTAACAGTTGGACAGGTTCTGAGAAAAAACTGAGGGATAAGTTCTGAGAAAATAACTCAAGCAGTAAGTATAAGCATGTTGATCTCTGAAGATGTATTGATTTGAGTCCAAATGCGAATCAATTTGCTATTAATTTGTCAAAATCTGGCTTCAGCTGGGAAAGTGTAGTTCTGATTGTTTTAAGGCTCCACTGCACAACAGCTATACAGCTAGTCCTGAAGCCCTGCAGGTGGAAATAGTCATGTCCAGATTGGGATCTGTCGAATATTTAACTCTTTCTTAGCAAAATATTGTCCTGAATTTGACTGCCTGGTGATAAGTATTTGCATGTGCTTTGTGGGTATAGTTAGACTTAGAAAGAAGGAGGATAAAAATAATCCTGGGTCAAGGACAAGGAAAAGGGAATGGAAACCTCAAGAAAATTTTAATTTCATGTCTTAGAGGATAACCAAAATAGATTAAATTTCAATATAGGTAGAATTAAAGTTGAGTTACTGTCTCAAAATTTCTTTTCTTTTTTCTTTTTTTTTCCTTTGGAGAGGTTTTTGCCCTACGGTGTGTGCACTCGCTAGAAAGACAGAGAGAGACAGAGATAGAAAGCGAGAAATCACCCTCTAGGGGGGATGGCCATGCCACAATCCCTTCTCCTCCCTTCT
Source organism: Tupaia belangeri chinensis (assembly GCF_000334495.1). Lineage (NCBI taxonomy): Eukaryota > Metazoa > Chordata > Mammalia > Scandentia > Tupaiidae > Tupaia > Tupaia belangeri. The sequence continues at coordinate 2,439,225 of NW_006159775.1, forward strand.
CCTCTCAGGATCTTGGGCACGCACGCACACACGCCCGTCGTGAGTTTTAAGCCACCGGCTCCGGGACGCAACCCGCGGTCAACTACGTGGGAGTCCGGCGACATAGCCATTACGCTAACTGCTGGTCCCCAGTGAAAGTGTTTTTCTGACTGAGTGTTTTCCTATCCTTTGGGTAGATACCCAGGAATGGAATTACTAGGCTGTAGCAGAAACCTCTGTATTGTTCTCTCCACAGAGGCTGTACCACTTACGTTCCCATCGATAGCGTAGGAGGATCCTTTTTACCCACAGCTTCCCCAGCATTCATTGTTCTGTATTTTTTTTTTTAATTGTAGCCATTCTGACTGGGTTAAAATGGTACCTCTTTGTTATTTTGATTTGTATTTCCCATATGATAAGAAATTTTGAGGTTTCTTTATTTATTAATTTTTTTCATTTGCTTTCTGGCCCTCGGTATGTTTTCCTTTGGGAGTTGTCTGGTTAGCTCATTTGCCATGTTTTAATTGGGTTGTTTATTTTTTGGTGGGTAAGCTGCTTGTGTTTCCTGTATATTCTGGTTACCAGTCCCTTATCTGAGGCATAGTTTGCAAATATATTCTCCCATTCTAAGGGTTGTCCACCTATTCTAGTTAATGTTTCTTTTGCTGTGCAGAACCATTTTAGCTTGATGTAGTCTCACTTGTCTAGTTTGGAGTTTGCCTATGTTTTGGAGGTATTATTTAAAAAGTCTTTTTCTATCCCAATGTCTCCAGGAATCTTCCCAGTGTTTTCCAACAGCAGTTTTATAGTTTGAAATTTTACATTTAGATCTCTGATCCATTTGTTCTTAAAATTTAACTTTTTTAATCCAAGTAATACATATTCATAGTTTTGTATATGTATATATGTATACATGTATATTTAACAAGCTTATCAATGTAAACAACAGTTACCTGTTTTCCTACTCCCCATCCTTAATTCTGGCTCTCCAGAGGCTATCATTTTCAACTCTTTGAACTTTATTTTATCGGTTATTCTCTTTGTGTTTTTAAGTCATACACTCAGGGAGGAGACAGCAGGTGGCATGGTGGTTAAGGCACTGGACTCCCCAAATATGTTTCAAGACTTCGACGTGGTACCTTGCTTTCTCACTTTCCCTCTCTCTTT